>NC_072769.1:17834831-18136473 GCF_022539595.1 Amphiprion ocellaris | reverse complement strand
AAAAACGTCATAGTATAGCATGTCTCTCATAAACATGTCAGTATAGCATGTCGCTCTAAAAACGTCATAGTATAATCATAGTATAGCATGTCGCTCTAAAAACGTCATAGTATTGCCTTTGGTCCACAAAACGTTGTTTTGTCCCCGCTGTCTGAAGTAGGTGAGGAGCAACACCAAAACAGTCCAAACGCTGGTTTTCAGAGGGTTAGACGAGTATTTATTTGAAAGAGCAAGTTTACAACAACACAACATGTGAGGGGGTTAAAAGCAAATGGGTGTTAGTAAAATAAAAGTAAATAAACAGAACTAAAAGTGAACTTCATGTTGACATTGATGGGCATTCCAACCAGGAACAAATTAAAAGATAATCAATACGAAAAAAAACTCTTCCTGTTCACCTCTTCAAGCCCAAAAACACACCGCATTAGCACCCTAAACTAAAACTACAAATGGGTTTCCTGTTTTCCTTTCTGAACAATTCAAAGGTCCCTCTCTATCTCCCCACACATCCACCAACCACTGGAACACATCTCCAAAGTTCTGCCGGGCCAGCTCAGCTTCCCCTCAGAAGAAGTGCCACCACCTGCCAGATGAAGGAGCCTTTTGAGAGGCAGCTGGCATCATGATTGGACTGTACTTTGGTCTGTTCCAGTCCAGCTTCAGCTCCAGAGACGGCAGGCGGGACGAGTCAACGGAGGCCGGGTGGACGAAGGCATGCAGCTGAGTACAATCCAGAAAACAACAGAGGAGGAGTGCAGTGGCCCAGAGCCAGAACAAACAGAGTAGCATCGTATGTCTCTTAGAAAACATCATAGTATAGCCTTTGGTATTAAACAACGACAAAATATACATCGTATATTGTACAAATAACAAGTCAAAGGAAAGAGACATACATTGTATAATTGTAGTAATTGTGGGCTGACTGATTTACTGATTATCAGTATTTTATTTTTTACTGATTTACGGTAATAAATACATTTAAAAATGGCGCTACTTTGGCTCTGAACCTTTATCTACCTGTGGTCGCTCTGTCTTCTGGAGTGATTTGATTGGTTATACGTCACGAATAAAACTCCTTTAACTTAACATCTGTAAACAAAACAAAAACGTATCAACAAAGCTTTCTGTTAAAGTTTGTGTTCTTGTAAGTTTAACTCCAAGGTTTTAAATACTTTCATTTACTGATGAATACAAATGAATATCTACTCCAAATGTCTCACTAATAATCATTATCAGCCTTAAAAACCCACAAAACACCCCTCTATACTTAGCCACACTTAGTACAGTCCGGTTCCCCCTTCTATAAATCTGCTTGGAATCGTCCACTTCCTGTTTGTCAAAGTGGCCTTCTACCTGGACAGGTTTTGTTGGAGCTCATGCAACAAACTTTTTGGGTAACTGCACTTTAATATGGATGGATGACACTGAATTAGAGTCTGTTTTCATGAGACTGAGTTAAGATGTGTAGCTGTCATTAAATAGGAAATAATTTCTCAGAATTCACAGAGGAAAGTCTGAAATGTTTGCTAGGTTAGCGTCCCACATGTTCTTTGGCTCAGCTAAAGCTAACTCTCTCCAACTTCTGGATCTCTTGAGTTGCTTGTTGTTAAAATATCTTGCTGTAGGTGCTGAAGCTCAGAAAGTCTGAGATGTTTGTTCAAAATAAGTTCATTCTCAAGTCTTATCTGAACTGTCCTCTTTTGTTTGAACTTTCCCTAAACTTAGGAGTTAATGACAGAGCAGCACATCCAGACTCAGTCTCATTTATGTAGAGATTAAACTTCAGTGTCATTCATTGATGTTAAAGTGCAGTTTTTCAAATGTTTGTTGCACATGCTCCCAACCAAACCAGTCCAGGTGGAAGACGATGGGAAGAGAAAGCTCCAGAGGATGAATATCACACATTTACGTTGGAAATAAATGTCCTTTAATTTGACAAATGATGTTCAAATCTTTGAGTGTTTTGTTGATGTTGGTTTCTAAATGTTTTTTGACACTCGGCCCCAAAGATTAAAACCTTCTACGGCTCACAAGCTGCAACAATTCACACATTATCAACTATCTTTCTGACTAAACTAAGATAAAAAGTGAAAAACAGCCTGATTCCTGCATCATGAATGTAAATCTTTTTGGTTTTTATGACAGTAAACTGAATATATTTGGGTTTGACATTTTATAAACCAAAACAAGAAATGAATTACTGGAGAAAACAATCAACAGATTAATGGTCAAAAAAAATGTGTTTTCCAACATATATGGCTGAATTACTCCAACATTACAAGATACATACAATTTGAATTCAATTTTATTTATATAACGCCAAATACAGGTCAAATTGTCTCAAGACACTTTATTTTTATATTTTTTTGTCATATTTAAAATATGACAAAGTAAGAAATTTTAACCTCTTGACTAATCCAATTTATTATTTGGTTTTTAAGAGACTAATCGACAACTAAAATAACTTTCTCCACTAAAACTAATAAACATGAGGTCAAATAGAAGGAACAGTTTTAAATACTGCAGTCCCACGATGACAAGAATAAAGTTTGTCAACAAAAACTAAATCTGCTGGTGGATTCCATTAAAGTCCTAATAAATGATAATAAAGTGTGATACTAAAGGTTTGTGGTGCTAAAAATGTCAAAGTAAAGATATCAAGTTGAACATCTGGATGGAGGTTGATAAAAGTTGACCTCCCTTCATTTCTCTGGAGCGACTCCATGGATTTTATGGATGGTGGTTAAAGACCTGCTCTTCTAGTGGTCTTCCTTCTAGTCGCTGTAAAAAGTCAGTCCATCCTGGCCGACTTCAACACCTCTTCATGACAACTTGTTCTGCCTCCGACCTGGTGGAAACTCCAGAAACTCGGGAAAACCTGTGGAGACTCGAAGAACTCGTGGAGACTCGAAAAACTCGTCGGGCGGGGGAAGGTGTGGTGGGCGGTGGGGGGAGGTGGGGGAGTAGAGGGGGGAGGCCGCCACCCACCTCCCCGCCTACTCTCCGCCCTGACTCCACCCAGACTCCGCCTTGGCTCCGCCCATGTGGTGACTTCAGGAACTACGATGCCAAAGGGACGACGAAATCATTTCTTTTCATCTGATCTGTAGCTCAGTGAGTTAAGGATTTGCCTATGGAGCTGCAGGTCGCTGGTTCAAGACCAGAGACTTCTTAAGTTTTATCAAAATCCTGACAAAGACAAACAAAGAAAACTGCCGGTGGTGGGTCTTGAACCAGCGACCTCCCACTTCGTAGTCACTCTTCTTATCCCCTGAGCTATACGCTCAGATACTAATTCTTCTTTTTTTTGCGCATTTATCATCTATTTTTTGTCGTTTTCGGAGTTTTTTTTAACTCGAGTCTCGACTCGACCGTTTTTCTCAGGAGGTTGGGCTTCAGCCTTTGTGCTGGAGGGTTGAACCCTCAGTTCCAAGACTTTCCAAAGCCTCCACACCTCCCGAGTCCTCAGGACCTGAGCTTTCACACAGTCTGAGGGCTGAAATTTTCTAAGTCCCACAGTAGTTCCCTGTTAGTTTGAACCTTCAGACAGTCCAAGGACTGAAATCCTCTAAGTTCCTGAGTAGTTCTCTGTTAGTTTGAACCTTCAGACAGTCCAAGGACTGAAATCCTCTAAGTTCCTGAGTAGTTCTCTGTTAGTTTGAACCTTTAGACAGTCCAAGGACTGAAATCTTAGAAGTTTCTCAGTACTTCTCTGTTAGTTTGAACCTTCAGACAGTCTGAGGACTGAAATTTTAAAAGTTCCTGAGTACTTCTCTGTTAGTTTGAACCTTCAGACACTCTGAGGACTGAAGTTTTAAAAGTTTCTCAGTACTTCTCTGTTAGTTTGAACTTTCTGGTTAACAGAAGCCTTAAAACTTGTGACCATGAGTATTGATTTCACATTTAGACCATCCATCTGAGTTCTTCTCAGACCTTCACCTGTGGGTTTTTTAGAAATCCTTAACAAACTTTGATTCTCTTCACTGAACAGTAAAGTTTGTGGAGATGAGAAGGTAACATTAGTTTGATCAATGCCTTCAACTACTAGTAGACTTTATCTGGAAATCAGTTTTCTGAAATGAGGTCTTAGTAAATCTATCCACAATCAAACCAAGAACATAGAGGAAATGTTTGAAGAAACAACTTGATGTTTTCATTTCAGACTAGAAAACGCCGTAAGACTTTTATCTGTTTTTGCTCTTTTTTATCCTTTTATTGTCTCTTCTGTTTAATTTGATCTTCTAAAGTTTAACTGGTGTCTTTTCAAATGTTTTGCCTTTAGTTTAATTCTTCTTAAATGTTTAGTTTTGCTTTTTTCTCACCTTTTATTCTTTTCTACTGTCTAATTAATTTGATTTTGAAATGTTTTGTCTTTTTAATGTTTAATTGTTGTTTTTTCAAATGTTTTATCAGCTTGTTTGAAAAATTTCCTTTTCTTTCCCAATGTTTAAATTTTTGATTAAATCTTTAAGGTTTTTCTTTTTAAATGTTTTACCACCTTTTAATGTTTCATTTTCTTTTTAAATGCTTCATTGTATTTTCTGTTTAATTCCTATTTAAAGTTTTGTCTTTAAGATTTAATTTTCTAATTAAACATTTCATTTTTGAATTAAATGTTTTGTCTTTTTAAAGGTTTAATAATCTAATTAAATGTTTTGTATTTTTTTAATGTTTAATATTCTTGTTTAATTGTATTTTTTTAATGTTTAATTATCTAAAATATTTCATCTTTAACGTTTAATATTTGTTTAAAAAATTGTTTCATTTCTTAATGACGTTTTGTATCTTCTGTTTATTATCTAATTGAATATTTTGTCTGTTTAATATAATTTAACTGTATTTAATGTTTAATTTTCTTTTTAAAAGTTTTATTGTATTAAATGTTTTTTTTTCCTTTTATTTAATAGCTTTTTTAAAATGTAGTTTATTTCTTTAATTTTTTTTTCAGTCAAGATTTTAATCCCAACCTTAAAAACAAAACAAACCCTTAAATCACAATGAAAATACTTCTGTTGTCACAATCATGAGTTAGTCAATTATTCAGTTTATCAATTCAACTTTATTTGTTTAGCACCTTTCACACAGATTACAAAACTAAACAAGCAAAGAGAAAAAAAACGATGCTAAAAGTATGATTAAAACTCAAAAACATATTTTTAAAAAAAAAGATTTAACATGGTAATAAAGTATGTTGTGTCCAGGGGATGGAGGGAGTTTATTGAAGTCTTTCTGGGCTCACATGGGAAATCATTTAAAATATAAACTTGATATTCAGTCTAAGGAAACTGCAGAGTGACAGAAGAACCAACAATATCTCCTGTTTTCTCCTTTAATGAGTCGACTCTTCTTGTGCTTTCAGACCAAAGAACTACAGACTCTTCACAACCTGCTCAAACTCTTGGTACATGACCTCACCACACGGGTCAAGAAGGTTTCTGTCTCATTTCTACTCTGAAGCTCACCTTCTCCTGCTCAAACTGCTGACAAATGTTTCTGCTGCTCTAAAGTCTGGTCTCCAGAACTTCCTAAAAACTCTCAAAGTCTCTTCTGCTGCAGGTTGCTTTGTAGAACTGTTGCAGAAAACCTCACTAAACCACATGGAGGGGCCTCAAGATAGTCGTCCAAATGAAACTGTACAAAAACCAAACTAGCACAACCCAAACACTAAACTCTCCTGCAGCCTACCAGAGAACCTCTGAGAACAGAGAATCAGGACAGGAACTCTTACCTTCTGGACAACCAACGGTGGTTCTCAAACGAGAATACAGAATGTGTCTGACCAAAAACCTGAAAAGACTCACTACAGCCAAGATAAAGACACAACTCAGCTGCACCAAATCCACTAATCACTGCACACATTAGCACCATGTGCTAACTGTGGCTAAAGAACCACATTTACCAAGACAACTATCCAGTACAAAGCCCTAAAACACACCAAGAAACACATTAAAGACGATTTTACTGCTGGAAGCTGCAAGCCAACGCCTAAAGAACAAACTAAAGCAAGGAGCCAAACCCGGTTCACTGGTGAAGAGAAGCAGAGGAAATGTTTGTCTGCAGCTAAATAAAGCAGGAAGACACTGAGCTGCTCAGGTGTTCCTGATAACACCAAGCAGCCTCCTAGACAGCCAATAGGAACACAGCTTACTGGAAGTCCAGAGGGCTGGGTTGGTGAAGGAAATTTAGTTTAAAGTTGAAGCAGAAAGTTAACAAAGAAGGTTGAAAACCACCTTCTGATACCTGAAATCTCTGAGTTTTCACACAAAGAACGCCTGTACATGTCAAACTGGTTTCATAGTAGAACCATCATTGTAAAAACGTCATAATATGGTGTGTTGCTCAAAAAACATTACGACCTGGCTGTCTAGGGTTGCCAAGGAACAACACAAAAACAGGACAAACGCTGGTTTCCAGGGGGTTAGGCAGCTATTTATTTGAAAGAGCAAGTTTACAACAACACAACATGTGAGCAGAAAAATCACAAAGTCTGTTTTTAGTTCAGCTGAAAATATTAGTTTTTGTCTTTTTTTATTGACCAAAATTTTCAGGAAGTCGATGAAGAATAATTAAAGCTCTCATGTAGAAATCCAGCTTATTTTGGATCCTTGTGGAGAGTTTAATCTTAGAGTTTGTGAAGCTGTTGAGTTTTTAGAGTCACATGGAATGTTTTGACATTTAATAACCGAGTCCTGAAATAAAATTACAGTTGTGGATTCCTGTCATTTAGTCTGGACTAAACAAATAACAGCAGCATAAATCTCAAACGTCATTATGAGGAGTCTGCATTGAGGTTTCTCACTTGATAATGATCAAAACATGAAATTTAGGTTGGTTTAAAGGAATAGTCCACTTTAAATCTTTGAATGTTGACCTAAAAGGTTGGTTTCAATTCAATTTCAATTCAGTTCAATTTTATTTATATAGCGCCAATTACAGTCAAATTGTCTCGAGACGCTTTACAGAATCCATATGCCTGACCCCCAGAGCAAGCCAAAAGGTGACAGTGACAAGGAAAACACCCTTTTAACAGGGAAAAAAACCTCGAGCAGAACCCGGCTCTAACGTGGGGGGACCCATCTGCCTGCTGGCCGGGCGGGTTGAGAGGGACAGAAGAGGTAGAGAGGTAGAGATAGATGGATAGAGATAGGGGGGTAGAGGGATAGAAGTAGAGGGTTACAGGTAGAGGGTTACAGTTGGTGGGAGAACAACCACACATCTGAAGCATCCAGCTCTGGGACCAGGGACACTCGGAGAAAGGACACAGGGAGTATTCCACCTACAAGGTCCTCACACATCCACCTCCAAGGAACATTCTACCAAAAATCCTTGGACATGCACCTAAAATGTTGGTTTAACCGAGTATTCCATCCAAAATCCTCAAAGTGACCTGAGGGGCTTGTTAAAAGGAATATTCACCTAAAACCTCAAATATAGACCCGAAAGGGTGGTTTAGAAAAGATCCTTCAATCTAGACCAAAAAAGTTAGTATGGAGGAATATTCCACCGGAAATGTAGACGTGAGAAGTTGGTTTGAAAGAATATACCATCCTAAACATCCTTAAATGTAGACTAAAAGATGGTTTGGAAGAAAAGTCCACCTAAAATCCTCCAATGTAGACCTAAAAGGTGAATTTAATGGTATATTCCACCTAAAATTCACGACTGTAGACCTTGGAGGTTAGTCTGATGGTATATTCCACCCAACATCCTTGAACATAAACTTAAAAAGTTCGTTCAAAGGAATATTCCACCCAAAATCCTTCAATGTAGACCAAAAAATCTTGGTGTAAAGGAGTATACCACCTTAAATGTAGTGCTAAAGGAGGGTTTGGAGTAATATTCTTCCAATGTAGACCTAAAAGGTTTAACTGATGGTATATTCTACTCAACATCTTGGAACATTTACCTAAAACGTTGGTTTAATGGTATATTCCTAGAAGAACCCTTGAACATTGGGCTTAATGGTATATTCCACCCAAAATACTTGTACATATACCAAGAAGTCAGTGTAAAGGAAATGTAGAGCTAAAAGGATTGTTTAAAGGAATGTTTCAATGATTATTTTCATTATTTAATAATCTGTTATCAGTCAGAACCCTGGCAAACTTATGTTCATCAGTTTTTTTAGTGGAAGTCACAAATAAAGGAGCTCTTGGTTTTTCCCAGCGTTACTGAATCCAAAGCTGCTGTTTCAACACAGACACGTTCACATGCATCCACAAACCTCTCAGCACTCAAACACCCACAGACAGGAGGCCAGCTGAGCCGAGGCTCGGCGGCGTCCTCAGACCCACGAGTCGGGGAGTCGGTGAACTTGTTGGTCCGGTTTGAAGGCCTCCATGTGGTCCAGTAGAAGTCCACGTAGTCGGTGTTGGCTTTGAACCGCAGCAACTGGCCACCATCAGGTGGACCGGCTCGTCCTCGTAGGGCTCCTCCTGTAGCCTTGAGGGAACCACAGGAACATTCAGTAGCTGTTGGAGTTCTTCCTGTCAGGCTCATGGTAGAACGGCTCTGAAGAATCTTGTATTTGTCTTATCTGGAACAATCTAACAGCCTAAACTGTTAAGAGCAGTATAAAGAAGCAAAAAGACAGGCATAGATTAGGACTCAAACTAGATTTATTTTAGAAAACAAATCAGCTTAGAGGCATTTGTTCACACGTGGCTGAATAGGAGGCCGTCCAATCAGATTTGAGGTCTTCACTCTGTAGGTTGTTTGTTTGTTGAGACTCTTGGACCTCCATCAGCTGACGTGGATGTTTGATGGTCTTCCTCTCTAGTGCCAGATGATTCATCCATGAATTCAGCAGCTACAGACTGAAATGAAGCTCATGCTGCCGTTATTGAATTCCTGTTCCAGATCAAATGTTCAGAGCTCACCTTGAATGCAGCCGTCTGCTGTCTGATAGTTTTTCTCATTGTAGTCTTCAATAAAGTCTTTTTCCTCATGTAAGGATGTCGTGAGACTCTTTCTCAGTCTCTGCAGACGTCCCTCACTGTGCATCTCCAGAGAAGAAACAAAAAAACTGGTCACTGCTTCAGCATCACAAACGCTCTCCAACATTGAGAGTGTTTTAGGAATTCATTCATTGTGTTGTGAACTTTAAAGGAGCAGAAACTTTACAGCTGCCAAAGATATGAGCTCCAATTCTGGATGTTTTAGGAAATGAAGTTCATCAAATGAACACCTGATTTTTGCTGATAATTATCATTAAATTACTGAAGAAATCTAACGTAAAAACCTGTAAACTCTCAGGCAGCTTTTGTTAAAGTTTGTCTATAATTCTATCATCATGTTCTGGAACCAAGACTCTGCAGAAGTTCCTTCAATCAGATACTTGTGTTTCTATTTAAGGCCTCAGGTTTGAACGTACAGCAGAGGATTAGAAAGGAGTGATTTTAATGTTTAAATCAGTCCAGTAAATGTTTGGAGTAAAAATGATTAAAATTTTGATTTAGATAGATTTGTGTCAAATAATACTGTAGAGTCTCACTTAAATATATCTAAATGAGTTCAGAGTATTTACATTTTATACAATATTTGATTTCTTAATCTCAATACTGTAGAGTCTGACCCTAAATATTATAATAATGATGTAAATCTAAATAATAAATAATATTGTAGTGCAGAGTCATAAACTTTAATCAGTTAAACTTACATAATAAATGTCACTGTACAATCTTAACCTGAACATTCGTATTATTGAGGTAAATTTACATAAATCATAATATTCTAGAGTCTTAACTGGAATATGTCTAACATGAATCTTTTTGTATTGTGCTGATAAACAACAATAACCTGACTTTCAGATAATATTTATTCACTGTGTATTGGGTAGTACAGAAGTATTAGTGCATAATATTGTTTCTTGTTTTATGTGTGATAATTGGCAGTAAACATTCTAAGAAGTGGAAATTGACAGGGTTGTAATAGTGCTGTTCTCTCACAATATTTGTCACTTAATTGCCCTCAGGATGCTGTCGTTGAGCTACCAGTTTTACAGAACAGGCAGATGTTGCAGCTAATGATGTTGTAATTCATATAAACAAGGAAACAAGTCCATCATCAATTTGAATGTTAACAGTCCAAAATGAAAAGGTCATATACAGCTTTCCTATTGGGTTAAAGAGCCAAAAAAAAAAAAACATGAAAAAAAACTTGTAAAAGCGAGAGGTCGGTAGCAGCTTTCATTTTTTCTTACAACCCCACGCAACATCATTTGGCTGCGGGCCGC
Organism: Amphiprion ocellaris; assembly: GCF_022539595.1. Classification (NCBI taxonomy): domain Eukaryota; kingdom Metazoa; phylum Chordata; class Actinopteri; family Pomacentridae; genus Amphiprion; species Amphiprion ocellaris. Next base: position 18,126,239 of record NC_072769.1, on the reverse strand, counting down.
CTTCACTAACAGCGACCCGAAAGTTATCGGGGGGTACTTCATGGAAGCAGTGGAGCGCTGTGGGGGCTGCCCAAGGCTCGTACGAACTGACATGGGCACTGAGAATGTGGTGGTCAGAGACCTTCAGCGGTATTTATGGAGAAATGATGTGGATGACAGAGCAATGGAGAGAAGCTACGTCACAGGAGCAAGTACCACGAACCAGAGAATTGAGAGCTGGTGGGGAATGATGAGAAAAGAAGGAATCGAACCCTGGATCATGCTTCTGGCAGAACTGAAGGATGAGGGATTCTTCGCTGGGGATTTCATTGACAAAGCTCTGTCACAGTTCTGTTTCATGCCAATCATTCAGGTAAATAGCCTATATTATGATCACAGCAAGAAATCCAGGAACTGTACCATCAACTCTACATTATCTTCATGTAATCTTAGAGATTTAAGCCACTGTGAGTTTGTTTATTTAATCTGCATGATGTATTGATTCTTTAGACTGTTGTGAAAGTAAGATACATCACAATGTAATTTAAGCTACTTTTATTTGCTTAACGCAAACTTTTGTTTTTCTTACTCACTGCAAAGGCAGAGAAGAAAGAGGACTATATTTCACTTATTATAGGCCCTAATCACTGTTTAAAAATGCACTGCATGCCAGCTGGGACTGAATTGTTGTTGTTTCTTCAACAGGAGGTATTAAATGACATCCAGGGTGTTTGGAATGCTCACGTATAAGACCGTCTAAGAACACCAACGTGCCCAGTGGGATACCTGATGTCATGTACATGGTCCCTCACCTTTGGGGTGCAGAAGACGGTCTTGTTCCACTGACTGATGATTTAACCACATGTAAAGACAGCTGCACGTTTGTCAGTTCAGTCCCATGTGATGTGGACGTGTTTGATTTGTGCACAATAATAATGGAAGAATCAAGCTTGGAGTTCCCATCTACCATGTCCCAGGCACTTGATTTGTATTTTCATCTGAGGGACACAGTTCGCCCACAGTTATTTGAAGCTATTTAAATGGACACAAGCATACAAATCATGTAGTACATTTGGTACTTTAGTACATGTTTTTACAGCATAACGCACATATTACTTTTCATGTTTATGTGTCTAGAGATTAAGAGTAACTAAGTAAGTGGTAAGAAATGTTTGACTCAAATAGTTGTAGCCTACAAGTTAGACAAAATGAATCTTTTTGGGCTAGAGTTATTATCCTTAAATTAATATTCAACTTGTCAAACTGTAAAGGCTTCAAAAGTCATTCACAACAAAGTTTGGTTGTTACATGTTTTTGGTATTTTGCTTTAGGGTAAAGTTCTAACAAAAAAAACTGATCTCTTATTGGCATCACCTAAATGGTACACAAAAAATCTTACTTTTGCTAACATTTACTTTTGGTGCAAATATGATGCAAATATTTTTCCAACTTAAGATGACCACGAATTATTTAAAATTATTCTGTAAACACAGTTGATGTATTTGATTACATTAAAAATTAAAACATATAACATTTTAAGATTGTGCATCTGGATTTGTGCATTGAGCCTATCTGTTCTGGTGTGACCATGTTCTACGCAAACTTTCAGTAAATATTAATCTTCTGTTTGGAAAAAAATACACAACACACACACACACACACACACACACACACACACACACACACACACACACACACACACACACACACACACACACACACACACACACACACACACACACACACACACACACACACACAAGGCAAGCAAAGACGGCAGGTGCAGTGACTTACATTCTCATCTTCAAGTTTCTGGATCACATCTTCTTCAAGTTTGCGCTCCATCAAAAATTCTCGCAGCCGAGTGTCCATAGCTGACCTCTAAACCACAGGAAAACAAAATTAATTAACAAGTAGCCTTACCAAGCAGTAGATTTTCCAGATTCTGGATCTATAATTCCAAATCACATATTGCCCCAGGTCCCTGCTATTATGTTGCAAAAAGCAACACTGTTTCTGCAAATACAGTGTAAATTAATATATTTATTTTACCACTCGGTGCACTCTCAATGCCTCCTGTTTATTTCTGGTGACAGCTGCACATTGTAGAGCTGATTTAAACATTATACTCAAGCTCTGACACTGTCCTGTGAAATCACTTTCGCCTTTGTCAAATCGAAGTGGAATATGTTAGGGAAAATGTTAACATAATGGCTTAATTGGTTTCTGTGATTTTATTGAAGGACAAATGTCCAGAGGACACTACAGACACATTCATGTAGTTCAATCAGAGCAACAACAACCTGCAAAGTAATACAAATTAGATTGTTATCACTGAGGCTACAGGTTCCCTTGGGAACGTATAGTGAACGTTACCGTAACTGCACGGTTTCGTCCGGTAGCATCATTAAACACTGCGGTTCTTATCGCCTCTGTATTCCCTCAGCTGAGAGTCTGACACACGTGATGCTACTTTCAAAGCCGATGATCAGTGAAAAAGGCACGTTTTAAGATGATTTCAAGCTGAAGCTCTGAACAGAATGTGGTCCAGACCAGGTTAGGTCTGCAGCATAAGTTAGCACGGTGATCCAGCCAGGTTAAAACAGACACACCTTCCTGACACAGAAAACTCTGGTTTTATGCTCAACATACCTCGCTTAGTAGTAGCCTACACCTCTCAGCTGTTCTTGAAAAGTGTCCTGATATGTGTGCAGGGCTGCAGCTCCTACAGACACCAATGAGTTTACGGCTACATATTAGCACAACAAAACAACGTGTCGTAACAGGATGAGGATAAAAGTTTGTAAATGGAGTGACACGTCAGCAGATAGCTACCCGTTGCAACAAAGTATCAAACACAGGCCTAAATAAATAACTGCCTAAATGCGGGATAACAACATATTGACTAAAACAGCTAAGAAAAGATACTCACCTTAGGAACGTCACGTATGCAGGTGTTCCAGTTTAACTGGTGATCAGGTTAACTGGCGATAGTTTCCGTCTCCAGATGTTTCGTCCGCAGATTCGTCACGATCAGACCTGGATTTACGTGAAATAAAGATACCAGATAAAGAAGACCTCGCCGACAAACGTCGGCATCACTACTTAATAAAGTCTATATCCATGTAAATATCATCTACAGACAGTAAAAAGAAACGTGCGGGCTTCAGAGCAATGCAGCGGTTTCAGCCTGGTCACCTTTTGTGCACCTCTGGGTTTTACTTGCTTCCCTTTTTAATTGTGAATCAACTTTATCCTTATTTTTTTGTATGTGTTTTTTTTTATTGATGTTGTGATAACATTAAAATTATTCTCTGTGCACCTTGGTAAGCACGCTAAAGTGGCTAAAGTAGTTGTCGAAGTCAAGCGGTCATTAAAAATTAACAGTATTTTTCTATATCAAATCACATTTTATCATGATTAGCGATACCACACAGCCAATGTGGGTGCATCTTACTTCCTCTAACCAGCACAAGTGTGGAAGTTATCACAAAAGTGCAGAAAACAGCTGCTGATTCTGCTGATGAACAACACAAACTCAGTCTAATTTGTCTGCTAGAGCTTGTGAAAATTCTGCATTTAATTGAAGAATTTAAATCTGCTGCCCCAGTTCACACCTCTGATAGACCAATGATGTGGCATGTGTGTCATTGTCAAACTGTGTCTTAGGTATTATTTAGCACACTGTGACTGTGAAGTATGATCAATCCCCTCATTTAAATTCCGCCATTCTCTCCCACAGAGAACGCAACACATGCTTATTCCTCTTCTGATAATTACAAACTGGAAAGACGTCAAACAGTCGGTGAATCATGTCGTTTGAGGCACCTGTTCTCAGTTTTTGAAAGGAACAATTTATCTCAGACAAGAGGCACGCCACAGGCAAGAACTGAGGAGAAGCTTGAAGCTGTTTTATGCAGCTGTTATCATTACTATGAATTACCGTATTTTGTCAAAACTTGTCAGAAAGAAGTGACAGCAGAGTCTTGGTCTTGTTTGTTCCCTGTTTTCAGCAATGCTTGGACAAGTTACTATATTAAAGTGCTTGAAGCGTATCATTTCATTCATATTCACGATTCATTCAGTCTTGTCATGATTTCAGAGACCTACAGACTTTTCAGCAGACTTCAGGCAAAATGCAGGAACACAGTTGTTTGTGGGGGTTTTTAAACTCTGCACTATTTGTTGTTGTTGTCATTTTGTTAGCATGATACTTGTATATTGCCTTCAGTGATGTATAATCTGTAGAGTTAGATGCACAGGAATCATATGCACTGTGCACAAAGATATGAATTGAATTCAATGCATTACTGTTATGTGTAAGGAGATTCTAAACAGTATAATACTATGCAAAGGTTTTACGAACAATGTCTAATACTAATGCAATTATGAGTAGTTTATGGGTCATTCCTCAATTGGAGGACATTTTACGCTCCACTCATCAAATTTCAAATAATCCATGTACAAAATACTAAAACATGCAGTTGTGTAAATGTGCTTGTCTTGAGACCAAATCTAAAAAAACTAGTTCTCCCCTCATTTTTCTGTTGTCCTACCCCTCTGATGACCAAATTGAATCTCAAATAAAACAGCTGAAATTAAATTTAAATATGCTTTTATTAGTATTATTTTTTTTCACTGATGTCACTTGTAATTGTGGGATTTTTTTAATTAACATAAAATTTTAAATAATTGTTACGCATGGAACATGCCTGTTAGCATAACCTTTTTAGCTGGTAGAAGAAGAATAAAACAGTGAATCACATGAAACACTGGAATTAACATAATCAAACAGTTTTCCTAAAGAATGAGTAGAGCAAAGCAAATGTCATCTCTTCTATTTTTCATATTTTCATAACATTGTCAGCCTTGATCGAATGTCTCACTCTATCTCATGCAACCCTGTTATGCATATTATCAGGATCAGACAAATTCTTTTGACTTTCTCTTCATTTTTTTCCATCAGCAAGTTTGTCCTCTTGGTCAGCAGTAACAGCTAAATATCTAGCTTCTACTGCTGAGAAAAAGCTAACATTAGCATGGATTAGCAACCCTGTTACTGTGATTAGAGTAGGATTAGCAACAAATGACACATGGAATAAAAAATTTACCAGTGATGTTTAAGCTGAACCAATCAAGCCTTTTATAGTTTATTACCTATTATTGATGAATATTTAGCAGAAAATTGTGAGAGAGAAGGTTGATTTTTCCAACATTTTGAAGCCCAAATGTCCTCCAATTCTGGAAAGACTCTTCTCTCCATCCCGGTGCGATGCATTAAACAGTAAAGACCTGAATGGACTTAACATTAGGCCTCACCATTTTTTTTAAAAAAAAAATTAAAGTACAGTTTTACTTAGTGAATGGGTTTTTCCAAGCATCTTGCCACAGTTCCTCCGTGGCTGTATGCTGTCTGTGTATCTTCCGTCTTGTGTCATCGCAGACTGACTCCATGAAACTGACATCAGGGCTCAGTGGGGGCAAGGCCATCTTGTTGTTCTTCTTGTGCCTGAAGATACTTCTTTATGACTCTGGCTCGATGTTTGAGGTTGCTGTCATGCTGCAGAATGAATTAGGGATACATCAGCATCCTCTGTGATGGTACCGTGTGATAGATAAGAATCTAAACACTGAATGTGTCCAATACTTTTAGTATACTGTTTTAGATCATTAAAAAGCAAGCAAAGACATTTTACTACCATGCTAGCATCTATAATATGGTCAACAAACACTGACATTTCTTTGATGGACGTATTGATATGTTATTTGAAAGCAAAAGGTTCACAACTACACTGAAAAAAATGATGGCTTGTCTGCCATCTAAAGTCATTCATCTTAATAGCATATAATCTGTTATGCCTGAACTACAATGGGGACAGGTGCGGTGCAACATGTAGGTGGAGCGTAGTGTTGTTTTTGGTGGCCTGTTTTAATTTTAGCCTTAGTCTGGTCTTTGTGTCAATCTCTTATTTTAGTTTTTAGTCAAGTTCATCGCTTTTTTAGTTGACTAAAAGTCTGGGCATTTTTCTGTTGTTTTGGTCAGAATAATTCATGAGTATTTGTCTAGTTTTAGTCAATGAAAATTGTATTTTAGTCTCTTTTTAGTCATGCAATTCTATTTAACCCAATCAAATTAGTCTCGAGAAAACCAAAGAGCTCTGTTAGTCAAACCTGTTTCACAATTCAAAGTTATCTTATTATCCTTATAGACTAAAGAATATATTCATTCCAGACATGGAAGATGCTCTGATATGAATTTCAAATTTATTTTAGAACCCAGAGAACACAGGATTCAACCAAACATGTTAGTACATACACATTAAAATAAAATAATAAAAATAAAATAGCATTCAGAGGTAGTTGTAAAAGTGCCACATGCCAGAGAGTATTGTATTGATTCAAGTTTAACATAAAAAAGAGAAAATATGCTTGAATGCTAGAGCTACAATAAAATATAAATCATAAGTGCAAATGAAATGTGTGTGCCTGTGACTTCACTTATCAGTTCAGTAATCAGTAATGTCATGTATTATCATGTAAAACCTGAAAGAATGAGACAGTTTGACATTTGATACGTCAATAAAGTTGAATTATATTAAGTTATCTTCAACAAATGCTAAGAAAAAACAGTTATTCACTGTCATCAAGATACAGTGGAACCATTTTGAACAGACTACAATATAAAGCCTGAGCTACATTTATCAGTTGTGGTCCTCTACAAAAATAACTTATATTTGTGTCACCTCCCACTTTTTGTCAGAGGTCATGTTACCCCTACCACACACAAATCCTTAATAATGATAGCGTGTAAGCCAATGTAAACCATTTTTTTTTCAGTAGTATAGAAGATTCAGATGCTCCTGAACACAGCACCTGCATGCGATAGAGAAGGCCGTCTAGTCTCATCTTTTCCTTTTCCTCTGATAAGCCCCTTGGTGAGTTATTCAGCTCAAGCCTATATGATAATGCTCTCATAAACTTTTTTCAGGACAGTGACTTAAAATATGAAATATGCTGCAGATGCATTTTATGTTAGTGTTATCATAGGTCACACTAAATTCAAAGTGCTCCCACACAGCAGACCGATTCAATGCCATAGACACATCCTGTCTGTCTTCTCTGCTCGCCATGTCCACAACACACACGCCTCCACAAGTGTCCTGCTGCACTCCTTCGCCTCGTGTTGCACATGTGTATGATCGGAACTATACACACTCCAAAGAAAAAAAAAAGACAAAACATATGATCTGAACGACACGCACTCCGAACCAAGTCAGGTGAACTGAATGGTTTGGATCTTTTTCATAAACCGTTCCATTCCTATTAGGAGTCATTGTATACTGTTTTAGTTTACCAGAAGGTTGTTAATTCAATTATTGTTGTTATTTAGGGGTTTAGAAAGCTTGCCATTGTCACTCAATGGAATCTCTTTACACAGGCTACAAGTGATGTTCATCTGAAGAGGGCAGCAGTCCTCAAAGCACTTTGTCTCTACCTTGGTGAGGATGACAGACAATTATCTACAAGTACATGGTAAGTCATTGTAATCACTTTTTTTTTCAGTCAGTCCTGATTGTAACTACGTTTAAGCTTCTAGAATGTATGTCCTTTAGGATGACAAGACACTGGTCTCTGTCATGTCTGGCAGAAGATTCTTGTGTAAAATGATACACTGCTGTGACAGCGCAATATATAAAAGCTGAGAAGTGAGAATGTTTCTTATCTCTGTAAGTGAACATTGACTACTTGGTTAGTGTACAGTCATGTGAAAAAAAATCCAATGACATTTTCTATAAAATTTAAACAAGGAAGTGCTTGATCCTATTTGGAACACTGCACTTTAATTATAAATTAATAAAAGCATATAAAAATAAAGTCAGCTACCTTCTCAGGTTTTGGGTATGGGATCAAGAGTGTATTAATTGAGTCATAAGAAGTAAATTTTAGGACATTCAAGTGTTTTCCTTTTTTCTTATTCACTTTTTCAATGTACAGGACATTGAGGGAAATGACATCCAGAGAGACATGCAGGTGGCCGCTATGGGCATTTATGTGATCAACAAGGAGGGTGGAGAGAGTGGACAATATGATGACATTGGAATTTTTGTTGACGGGGTGATAATCCTCGACAACAATGGATCTGCAGCCCAAGCTTGCGCAGTGATGCTTGGAATAATCTATGCACTGAACCTGGCCTACCCAAAGCTGAGACGCTACTACGAGTTCATTCAAAAAGTGCTCATGCGTCTGGATGGGGAAAAGCTCTCCCCCAAAGTCCATGGGTTGCAGAACAAAATCAGTGTTGGACTGTAGGAATGCTTCAGCCACACTTGCAAGTCAAAGTTGAGACAAAGTTGTTTTTTGTCTTTGTTTGTTTGAAGTGATGTCAAATGCTGAAACAAGTATGAGGAAAGTGTTTGCACAGACATAGTTGAATACAACACACTAAATTTACTTATAACCAGCCTGTTCTACCTGATGGGGCAGCAACAAAGAATCGCCACTACTGTTGTTTGTTCTCCTCTTCCAGGCCAAACCCCCAATATTCCCCAAGTCATATTTGCTGCATGCAAAGTATTTTATTTGGTTCAACTTTTTTTTTATTTTTTTTGAAGTCTCTGCAGTGTATTGCATCAGAGCCAGGAGACCTGTGTTTTTTGTTTTCTTTCCTGTGAGCCATTCTGCCATGGTTTGTTTTGAGTTTTTCTGTTAATGAATGGTGCTGGTGTATGGCTTATGTTTGTTGTTACTGATGGGTTTGCTAGGGATGGTACAGATAGATAAAAAAGGATAATCATAGTTACATTACTGGGACTTCTTATTGAGAACAAATCTGGTCTCAGATCAGGAACACTTTATTTTTTTATTATTATTTTAAAGGCTGCACTTAAATGTGTGCCAGAATTTATGTTAACAGAATGTGAAGTTTTATTCTTGTCCAAAAAAAAAAATGTATTTGGATTTCTATTCATACCAGGTGTCTAAAGAGTTAGGTTGAGTCACGGGTGTAGGTTTACATGGATAATGTGGACATGTCCATGCCAATATTTTGAAATAATAGATTTGTCCAGACAAGTATTTGAGCCAACTGAATTGTTTCTGTTGTTTATAGTGTTTGTAAAGATGATGTATCAGCACATTTTCACAGCTGCATGTTGTTGATGTTGTCATTATATGCCTATATGTCTATGCATTGACTTCTTCATGAAAAAAGTACCCAAAGTGCACAATAACATTATGGGATAGCAGTGTACCATGGTGGGGTTGTTTTGTTTTCTTTTTCATTGTCAAAAATATGCAAACGTAAAAGAAAGGGGGAAAAAACACCTCATTAGCATATTGAAGCGTAACAGAATAATTCAGTGTTCTTTTGAGAACAAACCTACACTTTTGTATTGCTGTTATGCATTTGCACATCAGTGGTTCTTGCGATTACAGGATTTAACTTGGTTAATAAAAGTCATTTTGTTTTTACATCATCATTTTGTGGTTCTTTGAATATTGAATTTATTGATGGTAAATTACTGAAAACTAAATACATTTCATTAGATTGAACTAAAACATTTAATTAGACTGAATTAAATTTTTTTTAGTAATTAAGCAATTTAATTGATTTGAATGAGCTCAAAAAAAATAATGATAGCAAGCATAATTTACTCAAGTACATTAAAATGGGCTTAGTTGAAATTACTAAGGAAAAATGACTTGAATTAACTCATAGTGGTTGAGGAAAAATTACTTAAAATCTATTCAATTTTACTCAAAAAATTAGTTCAGTCAACAATTTTTTTCAATTTGAATTTAAATAAATTTATTTCGTGCAACCACTTGACATAATAAAATTGTGTAGATTAAGCCAAAAAAAAAAAAAATTCAGTCTAAGTGCTGTATTACATTATGTGTTTGTTAGTTGTTTGTTTATAGCATCAGAAGAATGGTTCAGTTATCCCTCTTTGACTAGATTTTAAGATTGAAATATTTCATACAATGCAGTTCAAAAGAAATCAGAAGCAATTTTCGCAAACATCCTTGTAATTTTGTTTAAAAGGTTGTAATTATGAGCCATGACAACAAATATACCACTCTGAACGTGAATGCAGCTTTAACGCACTTAAAAAACAGTCTCTTCTGCATTAATTTCTTTTGGTAATTTTGTTATCATCTTAAAATCTTTGCCAGACTGGCCCTTAAGATAAGACTGCAATTAGCCGCTCCTGTAATTGCAACATCTGCTAAATAATATGGGTTTACCCAAGCAAGAAATAACCATAGTTGGCAGTGGTCTATTATGTGTGAAAACGTTGTGTTGCATTTGTTTATTGTTTTTATGGACTAAATACCCAGACTTTTGTAAATCTGTTTGGCTGGTTGGTTGGTAAGAGATAAAAGCAAAGTGTTTAGGCACATTCATAATGTACTGCAATCAATGAGATCATCCCCTTTGGACATATGTAACCTGTAATATCAGAGCATCAGAATCTGGAAGCTGTTCTTTTCTCTCTCGATCTTGATCAGTTTTTTGGCCACAAAAAAAGACCCAATCAAAGTATGTTTCTTGTTACGAGTGAAGAGTTGGAAGGAATGTTTTTCTCTCTGCCAAATGACAAAAGAAAGTCCTCATTATTTTTATTCTCATGCATCAGTTTATATCGTCTGCATCTGTCTCACTTTAGCTTGAAGTCAGAAGCAGCACTTTCAATTAAAAAACTGCGTTTGTTAAGCAATCCTCTGTGTTTGCAACCTTTAATCCGACAGCTGCTTGTCATTATCCACTCACATCATTATGAAACGGCTGTAATTCAGTGTCATCTTGCCTTCAAAATGGAATGCAGGGATTGTTAACTTCACGATTTCTCTTTGATGCAATGAATTTGGTGTATTTAGGGCAGCCAATATCAATTATTTTTCTCATTAATTAATCAGCTGAATATGTTCTTGTTAATCTGCTAATTATTTAGTCTTAAAATAACAAAGTAGGAAGAATTGCCCTGTATAATCTCCTGCAGGCAAGGTTTGTCTTTAGTTGCTCTCGTTTTGTCTGGCCAACAGTCCAAAGCGATTTAGTTTATTACAACACATGACAAAGGAAACCATCAAATTCCCATATCAAAAGGATGGAACCAACCAATGGCACTTTTGTTTTCTTCTCCTTTAAAGTTGTTTCTCGGTGTGCTTAGTTTTTATCCTCTCATTGATGTCTGCGTTTTTATCTGATCATTCCTCAGTTCATAGTCTCTTTGTAAAGCACCTTGGTCAACGTTTTCTGTTTTTAAATGTATTTTACAAATACATTGACATGACCTTTTTTATTTTATGCTTGCGTATTAGTAACGTGATTTTTGTTTTTTGTCACTGGTTCATCTGGAATACTGGTCCTTTTGAGGCAAAAACTTTTGTCCTTCTGTCAATGCACTTTCCTTTTTTTGGTAAATCTGTCATATTCTGGGGCTTGACAACTGGTGCTGGTTTAAAAGGGGCAGGACTGTTGAGATTCTCAGATTGTGAGGCAGAAGACCATCACAAACTCCTGCACTGCAAACATCTAAAATAGCAATGAAAGGTGCTAAAACATCGGATTTATTGAAATGCTGAGTTTCATTTATTTCGTATGAACTGAAAATTCCACTTCCCTCAGCTGAAAATAGAATTCAGAATCGTCTGTTTGAAAATATACACTTTGCTGCAGTGATCATGTATTTTTATTTAATATCATCTGTTATTTATGTATGAATCTGAAAACATGGAACTTTGGATACAAAAAATACACTGTAAGAAGATGCCAATGTTAATAATACAATTTATAGCAATGGACAATAACAGTGTGCTTAAATACACTTTTATTGACACCTAAAGCAACTGGGAAAGCGCAATACAAAAAAACAACACAAATAAAACACACTAGATAAATATAGGCTTCTATTTTTTTAATTTTATTTTTCACTAATTAGCTCTGTAAGTGGGCAAAATTACATGGTAATGCTTATTGTCCATTATACACCAACTGGAATAATTAAATGCTGTAAAAGTGGAAAGATATACCGCTACACACTGTAACATCTCAATGCATTGAGATAACAGCAGGCAGTTAGGTTCCATCCTAATTTTTCTACTGGTTCTGCCTTTTTCCCCTTGCCTTATTAGCATATTGCAAACTGCACAGCTGCTTTTGTGATGATTCTTTTACACACAGGGGCCCTTTAGAGACTTTGTTTACAATATGTTGTCAGCTTAGTGAATTGTCTTTCTCTCCTGATATGATAATAATCGGATTTCTAAAAACATGAGAATATGAACTAGATGCAATATTTGTACAGCAAATTTTTCTGAGTTAGGCTGCAGTATGAACATATGATGTGAATAAACTGTCATGTTTTCAAATCGATGACATCTCTCAAAATGTACAGAATTGTTCAAAAGTTTGGCATCACTTAGAAATGTCCTTATTTTTGAAAGAAAAGCAGTTTTTTTCAGTGATGATAACATTAAATTGCAGGGGGTCCTCGACTTACGTCAGAGTAAGTTCCTACGGTGTGACCTAAGTTGAGTTTCACTGTAAGTTGGAACTCAGATGACATATGTCATGTCATGTCATGTCATGTCATGTCATGTCATGTCATGTCATGTCATATATGCCATAATGAAGGGCAAAAAGTTAGTGAATGTAGCACAGTGCAACGTGGTGTGCAACCAAGGACTGTAAACAAAGCCGTTTTTCTCTTATAGTGCCCAGTGACGACATATTCGTCCACTCTGCTCGCCAGCTAGTTCCATGCAGTGTAACCGGTTCCAACACAACGATGAAATGCCTTAGGTCGTCGTAAACCGAGAACCCCCCCCCGTAACCAGTTACGACGTAACAACAAAATGCCGTAGGTCAAGCATGTCGTAAACCGAGGACCCCCTTTGATCAGAAATACAGTCTAGACATTGTTAATGTGATAAATGACTATTCTAGCTGGAAACAGCTGTTTTTTAATGGAATATCTACATAGAGGTACAGAGGAACATTTCCAGCAACCATCACTCCTGTGTTCTAATGCTACATTGTGTTAGCTAATGGTGTTGAAAGGCTAATTGATGATTAGAAAACCCTTGTGCAGTTATGTTAGCACATGAATAAAAGTGTGAGTTTTCATGGAAAACATGGAATTGTCTGGATGACCCCAAACTTTTGAGTGGTAGTGTATGTCTATCTGACTTAGCAGCATTCAGTGGGCTTCTCTGTGTGTCAGACGCAGCACTGTAATAAGAATATTATCTTTGTCCTATAACTAAAAACTCAGTAAACTGTAGCGGTGGCATTTAAAAACTCATGAGGTCAGTATACATTACAGTGTGGTGGCCCGGCTGCTCAGCTGAAAAAACGTAAGCCGCCTTGTCTTTTAAATATCACAGTTGACTTTGCACTGTTGCATCAAAAGATGTTCTCTTTTACCAGAATAGAATGTGAAGCAACTGCTGTCAACATTTCTCTCCTACTCCAATTTAAGAGTAAGATCACACTGGCTTTGAACATAGTGATCTAATACACATATAACATGACAGTTCAAAATACAAATTCTGGCAGAAAAAATGACTAAGTACACGGCTCCCAATGTCATGCTGTCATGCCCCTCATGTGGGCCTGCTGGAGTTATGCATGAGGATTCAGTGCTGCATATTTAGCCACATATCTTTGGAACTTCCTGAGCTTAGACATCAAGAATGTGCATTCTGCCTTCGAGTGGTTTTATGACTTTAACATCTTTTTAACACAACACCTTGTAAATATTTTATGCGAAGACATTGACAACAACTTCTAATCAAATATTGTTTTGTACTGAAAGGACAAATTTTGTAAATGTGAGCAGCATTGAGAGACTTAAATCTATCGTCTGCCCCTCAGACTTGAAATGAACTGAACAGCTGTGACTTGTTGCCAGCTAGCAACCACATGTACTTGCAAATGTAATCATGCTTAAAACTATTTTTTTTTTTTACAGTTTCAGACAGGCTAATCAGTGAGGCAGACTTATCATACAACTAGGAAAATGAGTTTCTAAACTGTAATGTCACATTAGATAACTGTGATGCCAGAAAAAAAAGGAAATGATCCTAAAGGAACTGTTTCTGAAAACTCTCAGTTTCCAGGAGTATACAAGGCCAATAAAAAGCATTCATGTCCTTGGAAGTTTTCCCATTTCATTGCTTTTCTGTGTTGAATCATGGTCAAACTAATTTTAATTTATTTTAGATATTTTTTGGCAATTTCCAAAATAAGTTCCTTTTTTGTAATAGTGAAAACAGACTTCTACCCACCAATGTCAGATACATAAAATTATAAAATGCGAAATAATGGATTGGCAAAGTGTTCACCCCCGTCAAGTCAGTTTTTAGTAGATGCACCTTTGGCTGCAATTACAGCACTGAGCATATGTGGATAGGTCCCTGTCAACCTTGCACCTCTGAGCACCCATTCTTCACTGCAAGCTCCGTCAGGTTGCATGGGGATCATAAGTGCACAGTCTTTTTCAAGTCGAGCCACAAATTCTCAATTTGATTGAGGTCTGGGCTGTGACTTGGCCCTCCAGAACAGTTACCTTGTGGTCTTTTAACCATTTCTGTGCAGCTTTGGCTGTATGGTTCGGGTGACTGTCTTGCTGGAAAGCAAATTTTCTCCTAAGTTGCAGTTCCCTTGTAGACTGCATTAGGTTGTTCTTCTGGATATGCCTATATTTTGCTGCATTCATTCAACCCTCTACTCTTACAAACCTTCCAGGTTCTGCTGCAGAGAATCATCCCTACATAATGATGCTGCCACCACCATGCTTCCACGTGGGGATGCATGTTTGTGATGATGTGCGGTGTTTTTTATCCACCAAACATTGTGCCTAATCTGATGGCCAAAAAGCTCAGTTGTGGTCTAATCAGACCAAAGAACCCTCTTCCAGTTGGCTTCAGAAGCTTCTACAAACATTCTGGTGAACTATCATCCAGCTTTAATGCTAGCTTTTTTCAACAGTGACTTACTCTTTGCCACTCTGCCAAAAGATTTAACTGATGAATATCAGGAAGCAATTGTTGTATGCAACAACAGTCTAACAATCTAACTAATACTACTACTACTACTACTACTACTACTAATAATAATCTGATTAATGCATGTGTCACATTCCTTACATTTCTTTAGAATGGATTAAATCGTGCTTGAAGGGACATTGAGTGACTTGAACATTTTCTTGTATCCATCTTGTGACTTTCGTTTTCAAAAAAATCTTCTGTTTTTTTGACTTCATGGAGTAGTTATAGCTAGGAGTATGGATTGCTAGATACAGGCGTCTTTTTACTCCAATCACTTGAGACACATTTATTGCACTCAGATGATGTTGATTTCAGTTGTGAGACTTCTAGCACAAATGGGCTGCACCTGTGTTTAATTAGGTGAGTTACTCTGAAGGGGATGAATGCAATCACTTACTTTATCCATCAATTATCTATACACCACTTTATCCTCATTAGGGTCGCAGGGGGCTGGAGTCTGTCCCAGCCGACTTAGGGTGAAGGCAGGGGACACCCAGGACAGGTCGCCAGTCTATCACAGGACTATATATAGAAACAAACAAGCACGCTCACATTCATATCTTCGGACAATTTAGAGTCACCAATTAACCTCAGCATGTTTTTGGACTGTGGGAGGAAGTCGGAGAAAACCCACGCATGCACAGGGAGAACATGCAAACTCCATGCAGAATTATTTAAAAATTGTATTTATTTATTTTTTATTAATTGACCTTTCTTTGATTGATTGATTTTTTACTTTGATGTGAGTCACTTTCGGACATTCTTGTAAAAAAAAACTAAATTAAACAGACCATAATTCAGTGTTGAGTCATGCTCAAATTACCTTGAAAAGATGAGTACTTTTTGTAGGCACTGTATGACTGATAAACTGGATATAGGAATGGTAACAGGAATTACTAATATGAAAGCTTTGGACCTCTCTGAAGAGCTGCATACATTGGTTAATGAGGTATTTCCCTTCCTTTATTCTCATCTGCAGAGCTCAAGACAAGTAATAATAGCAGAACAACTTAGGCCATGAATAGATTCCTTTACTAACATTTCTTCATGTTTCCTTCATCATGACATCATAGCACAGTTAGCATCCAAACCAAAGACATATAGAACATAAAAATAGCCACGTAATGTGGAAATGTAGCAGCATTACATCCTGACTTCAGGTGACCCATAGCTAACATTGCTAATAAGATGAATTTGACACAGTTATGTCAATGCCTTGTGTGTATGTGGTTGCTGTTTGTCTGTATGTGAATGTGCTTCTGCTCATCATCAGTATCATCACACAGCTCTGCTACATCATGCTGAGAACCACAGACCTCCCTTCTTATTATGGCATAAAGAGTGACGCTCACTAACCACTGGGTGGAGCTGTCACACTCTTCCCAATTCTTTTTTTTCTCCCCTCTACTATCCCCATCTCTGTCTCCCTTCAGGCTGTCTCTTGCCAAACCATCTTCTCCCTATCAATATGTCTTTCTCACCTCATCCTTCTTTTGTTTTCCTGTCTCCTAGTAAAGATTGCACATACCAATGAGGCTTTTTGCTTGCCATCCCTCTGCTGTTCATTGTTTAATATTTTCTCAGAATGACCTGACCTCTGTTGTTACACCTCAGCCACTGTTACCTTCTCAACATTCCATATCAGTATTACATGTCACTACAGTGATACAAACAGTATGTATAGTCCCGAGCAATATATATGTGCTATAGGATGATGGAGTGTTAGTGAGGTGACCCTTGGGGAGTGTCTCATCCACATCATTACCAATCGAGGCCGAAGCAGCCAAACCACAACTTCAACCAGTATTGACCCATGGAAAAAAGGTACATAACAATGCTTTTCCAATATCAACTGATATTTTAAAAAGCTAATATGTTGAATGTTTTGAGATACTGTTCAGCCTTACCACATCGATGCAATGGTCAAATAAGGGGCATGCATGTAAGTCAGAGCAGTTATCACTTCACAGGTGGTCATGCCTAAAAATAGTAGCTTGTATTCACGGTCAAGTGAGTAACCGCAGCAACATAACCTATATGATTAAAAATGAATAAATTAGATGTCAAATGTAACAATTTGAAGTTTTTTTTTCCACAAACATTGTACCTTTAATTGTATGTACCCTTGAAAGATGTATTCATTATTTTTTTTGTTGACAAGCTCAGGAGTGAGATGGACAAGAAATCTGGGAAAAGAAAGCGCACATCAACATTATGGCTGACCGGGAGTTAAACCCAGGACTCAGCTGCTGAGGACATTATTTGCCCATGTGGCATGCGCCCTATCCACCCAGCCATCAGCTCCTCCCTAATCTCTGTGATTTATTTATTTTTTGCGTGTATTCAACCGTATCTTAAAATTTAACACAAGGTTTCTTCTCTTTGAGCATTTTTCATCTGTGTCAAAGTGATTTTCCTTTTGTTTGATAAGAATATGTTAAGTATAAGTGATATCAACAGCCTCAATAGAAAGGCCTCTTCTGTGACACCGGAATGACCTCTTAAATCACAGATGACTTTATCTTATTCGGTCCATCTCTGCAGATAGTCAACACATCGGTCTCTTTCTGTAGTCTGAGCCTGGTTATATCAACCATTCTTAATATCACAGACAACTGCCACCATTTCCTCCTCCAGCTAAAAGAGCCAAGGGTTAAAGGGAAGAAGGAAGTGTGGTTGTGAGGGTTGATGAGGCACATGAATGCAGTTTCAAGCTCGATGTCCAAGCCCTGAGCACCCCTCCGATAATCAGAAAAAAAATCCAGCTTTGTGAGACCAAATGCAACACTTCACTATTAGCAAAAATGCAATAAAGATGGAGCTACATTGAACACAATCAAAACCCTTCTTGCTTTACAACTGTGCATTCTATTGCACAAACTATATTATTAAGCAGAATAATGTGCGCCACCTGCGGCTTCTGCCTTAATTTCAAATGTCATGCGGTGGGGGAGTATGCGCTGACAGAATCTTGATGACTTTAAACTAAAAGTTACATGACAAAAGTTTTGCAATGACTGAAATGATTGTGAATGATTCAAACTTCCACTTTCCCTTTGATTGGGACGTCTACATCAGACATCATTATTCTGTTTTAATTCTGATTATCTTTGGAATAATAATCCATGTAAATGCAGCTGTTGACTGCATGTAAATGCACAGACCAAGTACAAACTGGAGATTTACTTCTAAACTTCTCTCTGCCTGTCCTTGGTTAAGAAGGGAAAGAGGTCCAAAGTTCAAAGCTCTACTTGATTAGGGTAAAGATGCTTGTCTGTGGTGTCACTAGGAATGAAGAGCATCTCTTTCATCATCATCAGTATTGACCTTTGCGTGTTTGGTTGGCTGTAAAGAGAGAACACAGTAAAGATCTGAAGAGCTTTGGAGAACTGAAGTAATCCTGATGGACAGATGTTTGCATTAATGTGTAAATTCTCAAACAGGTGGTAAACACAATCAACACTCACCTCTCCTGCAGCCCCCCATACCCTGAATGCATTAGGTCTAATTTAAACTACAGGAAAGTTCAGAATCCTCAGAGAACTGTTTCTACGCACAGGAGAGTCAGATCGCTGATTAGCAATGCCAGACACCTTTTAAAATATGTGGACATGTCAACTAACCTATGAAGTAACTGTCTACTTAGTGGCAGACATAGCTCATGATATAAAATTTCAGGAGACCTGCTGAAAACATTCTGAGCCTGTTGGAAGTGGTCTTATGAAACCATTGTAGGACAAATCAGGCACAACACTTAGCATTCAGAGTATGTGAGAAAAACTGCATCTTTATATAGCAAGGTTACATAGCTCTAATCTCTGAGTAGAGGACTTGAGCAGAGCTGTGAGACTCTGTAGGATTTATACACTGTATATAGGATCATTCATTGGCCTCAACTCCCACTGATATATGCAAAAAGGGTTGTAAGAGGAGGCCAATTCACATTTGGGTTAATCTATTTTGACTGTTTTAACAGAGTTCATTGGTTTAAACTAGTTTCACAGTTATCAGTATTTCTAATAAAGTGCACAATGTACCAATGTTATCATACTTGGGATGTGACCTCTTTTTCATTATTGATTAATCCGATTATTCCTAATCATTTGGTCTAAAGGAGATACAGGGAAAAAAAACACAAATGCTAATGTAACATCATATTGTTTCATTATTTTTTCTAGTTCACACATCGTAGCTGTGGATTATGTAACTAGACACCAAAAGTACATTGCAGATTCTCAAGTGTATATTACAAATTCTACAACTGCGAGGTCAGTGTTCTTGTCACATTTTTTTCTCCCGTGGAGCTACTGTCTCGCGTAATGCTTCTGGCAATTCTTGTATACAGCAGACAAAGTGATGGTCCTATGTTCCTCAAATCTGAACTTTGCCAGAACATAACAAATTCTTGGACTGACTTTGTCAAACTATTGTGAACATGCACAAGTGGTTTTGTGCAAATTTTCTAGCGAAAGTACGGTATGATTGAGGCATGACTACATTTTAAACACCATCATCAACTATGAAGTTCAGCCACGGGCTTGATCTAAATGACAGTAATTTTCACCTTGGTACATTCTTGTAATGGTCCATTATGGAACATTTTGTGCTTGGTTGGTTACCTGAGGGACTTTTGCAGCGCTCTTATCCCTTGAGGAAATACATTGTATATGTAAACTTACATAAAAAGAAGCACATAAATCCTATGCATTAGATATTTCAAAAACTAATGCTTTCTTTTTGAATGCCTTTGTGTATGTAAAAAAAAAAAATCTAATTTTATTGGATTCTGCAAAAAGAGAATGATGCAGAGGTCTCGTCAGATATTGATCAGCTGAGCGAGGGGGCACATGACTGTCTTAAATGACGCCCTGATAAATCACACAATCACTCCCAGGCCTCTCTTTGGATTCACTGACATGTGACTCCTCTGCCCTTTACTTGTCTATTGCTTAGTACTTATCTAAGAGTGGCTGTAAAGTTCATTCCTTGCCTGCCTGGTTTCTTCAGTTCCCTTTTTAGGGTTTAATATTATCTACAGAAACCCTGAGTTTTCTCTTTGTCCTTCACACCAAATTGCTGAACAGACTGACTGGATTTGACGCTGTTACACACATACACAGTCACGGCATGTGTAAGGCTCTTCCACCCCTCATTTCTTTTACCTTAAGGATAAATGTCATCACATCAGTGTGTGTGAGTTGGAGCTTAAACCGCATTTATACTCACGTCTAATTTAGAACTGATAAAAGACATTGCGTGCTGTTGATCAAACTAAAGTATACTTTGACTCTATATGGCCTGAATATAATTTTAATTTGCTTGAAGTCAAACGCTGACAAAAGAAAAAAGAACACACTTTTTGAACACTTTCTCTTTTTTCTTGGACCTGCCTTTGTAGGAATGTGCGTCATTTTTTTCCCTTTTTATTTAAGAATTGGTCATGCAGATCACTATATTTCAGAGATAGGGTGTGTCAAATAATAGAGTGTTTGGAGAAAGTCTTGTCAGGTTCCATATTATTCCATATTAATTTTCCGAAGCTGTAGCCTTTGGCTACGCTAATGGATCTCATATCCTTCAAGATGAACTATACTAAGGCATCTGTTATCTCTCTCTTTCCTCTGCTATCAGTTTTTGGAACTGTAGGGTCTGCTGTGTAGTTTTTTGTGAGGCTGAGGATGTTGAGAGCTGTGATGCCTGGGGATGCACCCTTAGACAAAATATTATTAGACTGGGTGTCTCTGTGTTTTTATGCCAATAATTGCCTTAGCCACAGATGTTCCCACATTACTCCTTGTTGTATTTGAAACAATCAGATCAGTTACAAGTGATTCCAAGCAAAGCAAGTAAGCGTCCTTTTCATGCTTAATGGGGTTATTAAAGGAAGTGTCACTGTAGTGACTGGGACAACAGATGTTATGTTTTTTAGCTATTATGGTCTTGTTTTTATTTAATTAAACATTAGCTTACTGCTTACAGCATTCAGGTGAGTTTTCAGGCTTGTTATGCCACCCTGGTAGGCTAGTGTTACTGATCTGGAACAATGGTTTGGTAGGTGGTGCACCAAGATTTCCCAGCAGAACATTGCATCGTAATGACATGATTAATGTTATTTACTTCATCTGTCAGGGGTTGTAATAGAATGATACAGAGGTCTAATTTGAGTGATTAGCGTATATGTATATCATTTACTTCACTGGCACATTCAGTGCATTTTTAGTACTGTAACACATCTTAAAATTGTGGTGGATACACATAAAAGTATTTAACACAGTAGTCTCCCATGTACATGTAGATTGGACAGAAAGGTGCTTGCAGATCATTGTGTCTTACAGCACCTGGTCTGACTCCAGCTAGTGAGAGTGCATAACTGCAGGGCGACCATGGCATTTCATTTAGAACTGTGAATGAAATCCTGTCAGTTCAATCAGTGGAGTGATGCGATACATGTACAGGCAGAATACCTGAACTATAAATAATATGTCAGCAGATTTTGCACATCTGCGAGGCAGGTTTAGAAACAGGTGGAAAAGAGAGGCACAAAACTGCCCCAAAATGATGGTTCACTTACAGATGCAGGTATAATTAATCAATCCCCTGATTGGATTTATGGTTAAAAAAAGAGAAAAAAAAAAACTCCAAAATTTATGTGATGGAGTAATTTAATGGCTTTAAATGAGTTGGCGAACAGTCGATTCTGTCATTTATTCATTGACTATGCAGCATTACTGAGCTGTGAAGCAGATGTGCTGCTGCAGCATGAAATCCTGATGGATCTAACACCTGTCAGGTGAAGAACAAGAGCATGATTTTACAGGGAGTACATGATCACTGAAACTGAATGACTCACTCTGGAATTAATGTCTTTATTGACATTTCAAGGTTTTAAAGGTGTGGATGAGTCATTCTTTTTCCATAGATTGATAGTTTGAGGAGCTTTATTTTTGTTGTAATATCACAGATTTATATTCAAAACATCTGTGAGGGGCACTTACTCAGCTTTTCTGGAAGGTTATCTGGTGCTGTTGCACTCAGTTGCTTCGTCTAAAGACTTCGACCGCACATCAATAGCACATTGACACTACAAGAGGAGAGGAAACTCAGTTTCAGGAGCAAGAACAACAAAATTCATGTTGCAAAGACTATTTGAACATGTACTGAAATTAACCCTCATCAGTACACCTGACAAGTTATAGACCCCTGGGGTATATAATTTGTTATATCTATTTATTTACAAGTTGGATTTTTCAGTCCCTTTAGGTAGTTGTCACCCACCTAGTTGCCATCACATAAACCAAAGCTTATTTTATTCCAACCAGGTTTGTGATGTATATATAAAAAAATCGTTCGGGGTCCATGTGGACCCCAGCCAGACCACAACTTGACTGTGCATCCATCATCTATACACCGATTAATCTTAATTAGGGTCACAGGGAGGCTGGAGAACATGCAAACTCCATGCAGAAAGATCCCAGGAAGGCCGGGGTGCGAACTGGGGATCTTCTAGCTGCAAGGCGAAAGTGCCACCAAGCCACTGTGCAGACCCCAGCCAGAATGTGCATCTTTTATTTAAGTATGTTTGTGTTATGTTACTCTTGTGATGACTGCTTCAGTTGGATTGTGTTTCATTTCAATTCAGGAGTTCTTAGACTAATATTGTAAGCAATACATGTCAGTAATCATCAGTAGTAATCATCTGAACTATGGTGATCAAAATTTATTTCTATTGCCCTGTACAGCAGCCCAAAGGATGACTAAAGTGCTTCTCAGTAAAAAACAAGAAAATAACATAAAAACAATACAGTAACTTAAAGCAGAACAAACAATCACACTCACACTCACACCTGGACCCCAGTGGCAAAGAGGGCAGTTTTAGTCAAAAGGACAATATATATGCTATTCTACTGTGAACGATTGTCTCCTTACTTTGTACCATCAAAGGGTAGAATAGAACATGTTAATTTCATTTCCTGTACATGATTCTGCACTAAAAATCACAAAAGTGTAAAAATAGTTAAAATGTTGTGATACTCTCATTTCATTTACTCTTGAACAAAAACATCATAAGTCACCCAAGTTTCATTGCTTATTTCACATTTGTATCTACAGATGACACACGTTTTAAGAAAATATATATTGAGGGGATATGGACAGGTACAGAAATGTGAAAAAGATGAAATACTACTGGGGTCCAGCTGGACCCCAAGTGTACAGATTAACAGGTTTTGCCACGTGTACTGATGAGGGTTAAAATGCACACCTGCCTGATCTCTAAATCACGTCATGTGAAGAAAAATCTCAAACCAAATGAAAGAAATTTGATGAGTCCACGATGAACAAGAAAAGCACTCAGAGAGCACAGTAGTCCACCGAGGCTGCTCAGTCGTTATATGATTTCCAACGGATGAAATTTTTCATAAAAAATGACGTTGCTCCTGAGCACAGACGTGTGTAACGTTGTGCAGGGATACCGAATCACATCACCTAAATATGTAGCAGGTGGTGGGAATTGATGGGACTTGGAAATACCCCACAGTTTAATCAATTGTTCCTTGTATCATTTCCAACGGATAAGTCCTGATAAGTCCACAGTGATGAATTTGTAGTAGAATTGCAGTCATGTGATCGTCAGCAGACAGCTGACGTAGTGTCCAGCTGTAGTCATAGTTACAGTGACGCCTTGCCATTATCTCGCAATACAGAAATATTTCACAAATCCGTGGATCCAGACCATAAGCCGCATCACTGCCAAGTCAAATCATTTAGTCCTTCTGTCATTCATTTGTGACCTTCCCTGAAAATTTCATCTAAATCTGTTAGACCGTTTTTGAGTAATGTTGCTAACAGACAGTCAAACAGACAGACAAACATACTCCAATCATCACATAACTCCACAGCGTTCCTTGGTGGAGTATTAATCTGTTGTCTCTTTTCAGTCTTTATTCATAGAGTGTAATAATAAATAATAATAAATAAATAATCCATGGAGTGCTAACGTCAGTTTGCACGTTGCCTGATGAGTTGCAGCAATTTACTCATGTAAACAGACCTGCAAACATCACTTTGGTCCTGTTGCAGAGCTCCTCGGTCCTGTTGCTGAAGATTGTCATCCTGCAGAATGAATTTAGGACCAGTCATGTGCTGCCCTTCTGGTGTTGATCAGTAAGAATTTAAACATCTAAAGCTTGTGCACAGTGCTCTGTATCTTCAATAACAGTGTGTTTTCATGCTTGCAGTGAGGCCAGGTTTCTGTAATAGCAGGAAAAGAACACCCACTGGCAGCATCAACACAACATCAGAGTTTGACCTGAATTTTTCTGAAACTCGTAAATAAATCTTGTGTTGTGTCTGCTGAAACTCCCAAAGACAATGCTCCTACGCTGACATTCTGGGAGGGGGTCTGCTCTTTGACATTTTTTATTCTGTTAAGGGAACAATGCTTCATTATAATATTCAAAAAAAAATTGTTCTCTAGATATGTGCCTGGAGCAATGTTTATAATAAACAGCCTCATACAGGACGAGGAACATTTTTATAGTGAATTCCAAATAGGATATAAGACAGTGCTGCAATAGTACCGCAGAACAAACTGTCAAATATGTGGTATACTGAGTGGCTTTGTATTAAAACTTCTGATGTGTAACAGTCAACAGTCCCTTAAGTGTAAGGATGCCAAATCCTAAAACCCAGACACTCTGATTTACTTATAATATTATCCGAAAGAAGACAAATTTGCTTTCTATGGATTTCTTTGTTGTCTTCTTTCTAAGAACAGCAAAGTGAAATTACAGGAGCAGCATATAGTTTTGACATTTTACAGCTTCATTCAAGAAGAAAAATCAGGCAACATAGCCACTGCGTACCAATCAAAGTTTCATTATCACAGCCAACACCTGATCCTCCAGGCCCAAGTGGTCAGACACCTACGACTACACAGTCTCTCGCCTTTGATAGCAGCCTTTCCTGAAATGACAACCGTCACACTGCTGAGGTAAACTGTGAAATGTGTGTAGCTTTTCTTTTTTAAAGTTCTGTGTTTTTGTTTGCTCCTTTTAGGCTCTTATTGGACTTCATGTTACATCATTACCTTCTTTTTTCATTTGTCAAGTTTAAGAAATGAATCAACAGACAGACAGTAACTTTATCTGTGGGAGGTTTTTTTCCTTGTGTGATAATAGCTGTAAAAGGTGAAAGTAAGAGCCAGTCTCGGAGTTGGAAATGGATGTGTACAATTCAAGCAATACTAATTTTCACCAACTATTCTCTAGTTTAATGCAAAAAGAAGATGGGTTTGTACAGCTGTAGTCTTTTTCATCCATGGCTGTTTTTTAAAGAACAAATACTGTTTATTGTAAAAGCTTGAAATGTGTCTGAATTCACCACCGCTATGTTCCCATTGTGTTTTGGGCTTCGATGAGATTGCTTTCTGGATCCAGGATAGTATTTTACTGTGTGCTCTTGTCATCTGTGAGACTGATAATCAACGCAAATATCAGCGAGAGAGATGCCTAGAGAACAATGACCTAATTTAAGATTTTATGGTGACACATATTTGCCAAAAGCAGGCTATTTTACTAACAATGGGGAACAAGGGGGATTTCTTAAACCACATCTCATTAATGAATAAAGAAGATGGGCTAAAAACAAACATACTGTTGCCACAGTTAGCATGCATGTAGGGTGACAAAAAGTAGGTTTTACTGTCAATCTATTTAGAAGAGTATTTAATGAGATATTAATTCAGAAAGTAATGGCAACCGAATTACAGTGAGAAAATACAAAGAATATGGTTTACTTGTTCATATCAAATACAAGTGCAACCCAAATTGGATTTTTGAACATATTTAGACAAGCAAACACTTGATCTGATTTGAAACAGTGGCCTTTAAAAAATACCTTAAAAACCATAAAATTAGAATCATAGATTCTAGATTAGATGTCAGTGATGAGAACCTCTTGAGGAAGTTACAAGTGGAACCAGTCTAATTTACACCGCTGACATCTGAGGTCTGGTGTTCCCATTGCTTTTGAAGTGTGTAGTGTCATCATGCCAAGATCTAAAGAGTTCTCTAAAGCCTTCAGAAAAAAAAGAAGTTTTTGGATGAGTATGAGTCCGTCAAGGAATTCAAAATGATCTCCAGATTATTTGAAATAAATCCTTCCAAGGGAGGGAAAATCACCTTCAAGTTCATGTACGTTTTAGGACTGGCTGAAACGTCAGTCTAAAAGCAGAATATCTGCTGCAAAACCAAAATTTCAAGAGCCTCATAATTTAATCACAGGATCTGCAGATAACTGAACTGTAGGTGTCAAACTGCTGCATCTACAATAATAAAAAAAAAAAGAGATTACACAAATTTGACCTTCATGGGAGTGCCAGGGATAAAACAAAACTATTGCTATCCATGAAGAACAATTAGGCAAGATTACAAATTGAACAAACAAGCAAAAACCAGGCCTTTTACAGACATGAGGGCATCTGCCAGAAGGTTGACAGTTCAACCAGGAGTGGACATTTCAGTGGGTTAGTGATCCTGAGCACACAGCAAAACAACCAAGGGATGGTCCAAACAAGTAGAAGAGGACAGTTATGGAATTTTTCTAGTCAAAGCCCAGATTTGAATTCCACTGAAATGTTGTACAAAGATTTAAGACAAGCAGTACATACAAGAAAATCCTAAAATATCTAGTAGCTGAAGGGATTTTGCATGGAAAGGTGGTCAAAAATGTCAGCATGTCAATGTCAGAGAGTGCCTGACATTGACCTGCAAGGATAATATTAAGGCCAAGGGAGTACAGGTGAATATTACATCTACTGATATTTTTGTGGAATTTGTGGTGTTGGTCATGTGTGCCACCTTTGTCTGTATGCACTGTTTCAAAGAGAGTTAAATGTTTGTTTGTCCAAATGTTAAAAAAGTCAACAGTTTCCTTTGAATTAACTTTCTTTTTTTTTTTTTTGCATTCAAATTTGTACAAACATAGGACAAGGTGAGCTTGCACAATTAATTTGAAGGCTCAAGGGCATTCAACAAATGCTTATGTTAATT
This sequence comes from Amphiprion ocellaris, assembly GCF_022539595.1. Taxonomy (NCBI): domain Eukaryota; kingdom Metazoa; phylum Chordata; class Actinopteri; family Pomacentridae; genus Amphiprion; species Amphiprion ocellaris. The sequence continues at coordinate 18,099,150 of NC_072769.1, read as the reverse complement.
TACACGACAATACAGTACAGGACTCTGGAAATGTGTCAACAATAGGTAATGCTGCTGATACAATACACGTGATATATTTTGTGATTGGTGGTGTGTGTGCGGTGCTTTGAACTGAAAGAGGTGAATAACATAGTGACTCTATTGTCACAAATAGTTGGCCAATCAACATGCTCGTTACATGATCAGGACTGTATTGATTGTCTGTATTTTTCATTTCTTGCAGTAGTGGTTTTCTCTAGTATTTGCAGTGATCTATTGATGTTATGTTAGATTTTTCAGTTTGTTGTTGCATTGTATAGCCTAAAGTTAACCATTTTCAATTTTTTCTTTTCTTTTTTTTGTAATTTCCAAACCATTGTTGACAGAGTCTGAGCAGACTTAATATCACATTTTTTTTTCTTAGGAAGAAGATTACATTTTTGTTTGGTTTGGAGTAATTCTTCGCTCATTGTGTCTGAAGGCATTTTCAAGGCCCGGGTGTCGAGTCTCTTCACCTCCTGCGACAGAAAATGTTCTGTAGTTCGTCTTCCTCTTCTTCAGCTTCCTTGGTTTGTGGAATATGCTGCTATACTAACTCTTGCTTTTGGTATTTTCCAGAGGTTGAAAAAACCTACAAGAAAAACACCAAAGGTCTTCAAAACCGTGTGAGAACTTCATCCAAACAGGGAGCAGTGTTTCTTGTTCTTGGGACAACTGGGTGGTATTTTTTGTTAACCCAACAGTGCCTTCTTCTTGTGTCTGCTGGAAGGAAATGAGTACAAACATCCAATCATAATAATACATACTTAGAGATGCATATGTGCACACATAGATAGAAAGACAAGCCTTTGATGATAATCAAGGAAATATGACAGCTGAATATTTGGGAGTAGCTTAATTTAGTTTGTCTGGTTTGTTGAGCAGCAGGGTGCCACTATGTTGGATCTCAGCCATTGTCTTTGCTATGTAATGCTCTCATCAGCCCTCAATGTAGTGCCTCAGATCTTCTCATTTTTTTTTGCTGAAAGCAGTATTGGAAGCTTTACATATGCAGAAGGCAGCACACGTCGCAGACATCGTCAACCATCAGAGCACTCAGGCAATCTCAGCCTCATCTCATCGTGTAAAGAAACCTTGTCTGCTAGTAGATACATTCTGAATTCCATTTGCTGTGCCTCTTTTTACTTCGCCAAGGAACCCGGTGGAGTTATGTGACAATCGGCATTGGTTTGTCAGTCTGCCTATCTGTTTGTCTTTCTGTGCGCAACATTACTCAAAAACATATTAACAGATTTGGATAAAATTTTCAGGGGAAGTCAGAAATGTCACAAGGACCACGTGATTAGATTTTGGCAGTGATGCAGCTTATAGTCTGGATCCACAAATTTGTTAAAGATTTCTGTATCATTGTGAGATTGCGGCACGGCGTCACTGTAACTACATGATTGTGATCCTACTACAAATCCACCATTATAGACTTATCGGGACTTATCAGTCGGAAATGATACAAGAAACAATTGATTAAATTGTGGGGATGTTTCGGAGTCCCATCAGTTCCCGTTGCCTGCTACATATTTTGGTCACATGATTCAGTATCTGTACATAACGTGCACATGCATAACACATGCCTGTGCTCAGTGCAAGGTCATTTTGTTTGTGGGTACATATATATTAAATGGCCACACACGTTGCAGTAATTTGTGATCATCAATACCTACTAATCAAATGCTGCATTTATTTATTTTTTTTAAATGCTGCATTTCTGACAATGCCATATGGGGGAATGAACAGCCTTGGCGGACTACTGCACTCTCTGAGTACTTTTCTAGTTTTACCTTAAGTAACCATGTAAGACTGGCATGAAGCGTGCTGTGACTCCTTGAGATTGTGACGAAAACTTTCTTTTACTTTCACTTCAATAAACAAGTTGTTTACATCTTTCAGCTGTATCTTCATTTCTTAAATGATATGTAAACAAGAAATAACATTTCCTGGTTGACAGAGTTCTATTTTTGGGGAGTAAAGACGTTTCCTTGTTTGTATACGCGCTTGAACTGGGATCCATGTTATTTTTTTTAAGAGCACGTCACAAAGATGGGGAAAACATTGTTGTTTAATCAAAGCTGAAACTGTATTTTCATAGCTCTACTGTAGGTTGTTAGTAAAATCCACTTACATCTGCACAGTAAGAAAAAACTGTGCTCTCAACACAGAGCCTGTCCTCTCTACACAGTCGCTGCCAACTCTCTGAGAAGGAAGAAGAAGTAAAAAAGACTATGCAGCATCTTACGTATATCATTATACACTAAATGTGAAATATGCCAACTCTGATCTTCAAATAAGATCTGGGGAAAGAGAGTAATCTCATTACTGACCATCTACATCTAAAGTGGAAACAGGGTGTTTATAGTACATGTATTTTCTTGTTCTCTCCATTCCAGCCTCAGCCTGATTCCTTTTTACAGCACAATATCTTCTTCATGCAAATTTTGCTGTGCGCCAACTCTATCACACGCATGCCAATCCCACACTGCTGCTGCCGTACGCTTGCTGCAGGTGAAAGTCAGGTCTGACACATGTGTCTTCCTCCTTGGAGAAGATGCATTTCCATCTACCTCTTCATGTGTTTTTCGCATCGCTGATCTTCACACATGGCATCATCTTCAAGGTTGACCTACAATAAAGCTCCTTCCAATATCTTCTCTGTTTCAGCCTTCCCAGACATGGATCAGGCACTCCCATACAAAGGGATGTCAAGCTGAGCACAAAGCCTTGATAGCACGGTGACAGTGGAGATGCTTCTCAGGAATTTTCTCTGACAGAGGATCAATTTACCTGACAGTAAAATGTGGCTAAAATGGACTGCCATATCATAGCTTGACAGTTTTCACTAGTGAAATCACAAAATAATATTAATCTGCTCGTAGTAGCAATAATTCAAATCCAGCAGATGTAATAGGATCCATATCTTCAATATAGTTTTTATTGTTTGAGACATTTTTCTGTTGCTTCATTGGCTGCAGGGACAGGAGATGTTTCCTTGAAATGGCTCTTTGTTAGTGTCCCTCATGCACTAGATTAAGGACAAATAACTGTCTGTGATGTTAAGTTGCCAAAGTGAATAATTGTAATTATTCATGTATTTATAAATTTGCCATTAAAACCTTTCTGACTGCCCTCTGAACTGCTCTGTGCTAGGACTATAACTGAATACACAGGTACATTTTCCTCATATAAACTGATAATTTGTTCTAAACAGGTGCAAGCAACATCTTTTTCTAACTACTTTTCAAGTCTGTTGGGTGTCCACATGAACACTGAGAGAGGTTTTACTCGCTGTAATCATTTAATGAGAGTAGCTTCGGATAACATCCACCTCGTTTTTCTAATTTGGAAAAGCTGAAGCTTCGTACAAGTTTGAAATAAACTTTTGAATAGATTCTGCACAGAGGAAGGCCTGCAGACACGTCCTCCAAAGCAATCTACACATTTTTAGACGTTGTTGTATGTTTTTGTGTCAGCCTATTTTAAACGCTGTCCCTCAGGACAGGCAGTCTTCATCCAGTCTCTGTCAAGTCAACCTCCCCCCACGGTGCATGTCACCAGATCCGACCTGCAAGGATTAACCATAAGAAAGATTATTTGGGGAACAAACAAAGAACATTCCAAAAAAAATGAAAGAAAAAGAAACCTTTGTCTCTGTAGCTCTCCTCCACATTTCCCTGTATGTGACAGGTAGACACGGAGTCCCACTGCTTTGAGTTAAGTGAGAAAAGCCAGTCAAGTTATTTTTAGTTGAATATGATGTTCTCTTCATGTTTGTAGGCATACTATCTTTGTGTCTAAATACAGCAAAAAAATAAAATAAAAAATTAAAGTAAATATTTCAAATATAGAGCACACCAAATGTGGTAGTGTGATATGGGAGCCTTCCCAACTTGAACAGGGCTCTTTTCCTACGTCTGCCTGATTTAGGTTTCTGTCCCTTTTTTCAAAAAGTGAATTACCGCATTTTATGATTTAGCTTTTAAAATTGACTTCAACATTAAGTATGAAAAAAATGGAACATGACAACTATTCACCTCGTGCCAAGACATACACTTATAGTATGTTGTGCTTAACTTCAAATGCTGAGTTCTTCCTGCTAATGTACATTGAGAACAGAAGATGACTGAATTATGTGCCTTATTCTGTCTGAGCAATATCAAAAACATCAAGGCATTATTTACATCTCTTTTACTATCACAAACATCAGAATTTCACTGTTCAGAAAATGTGACTTTCATTTTCAGTGCAGTTTTTTGGTGCCTCTGTTTGTTGATTGGACTTTGAAACCATCTCATACTTAAACAATCTATAAACCTCATATTCGTGTGCTGTATGTGTGAAATAAATGTGTTCACACTCCAGGTTGTTTATCTGTGGTAACTCAATCTGTCTAATTTCACACTTCCTTGAGTTGACCATGAGCATTGCCTAGCTCTAGGATAGCCCCTAAATGCTACATATGCTTCAGACTGCTGTTGCAATAGATGATGGTGTCATCTGCGTAGGCGGTAACATATGCCCTGTAAGTATACATTTAAAACAAGAAACAAAACCTGTATAGGGAAGAAAGAAAAATCATATATATATATATATATATATATATATATATATATATATATATATATATATATACATATATATATATATATATATATATATATATATATATATATATATATATATATATATATATATATATATATATATATATATATATATATATATATATATATATATGGTGAAGAGGATCTTCAGCTTACAGATAACCCCCTTAAGAGACTGAACGAGGAGCTCAGATGTCCGCAAAGAGTTTAAAGTAAATTTGCTGTACTTCTGCATTAAAACGAGTCAGCTTGGGTGTTTGAGGCAGTTCTTTAGATGCCTCCTGGATGCCTCTCTGAAAGTGCTCTGATTTTTGTCCAGCTAGGAGGGGAATACAAGGCAGAATCAGAATATGTCTGATGAATTACATATATCAGCAGGCCTGGGAATACCTTGGGATCAACTAGAATGAGCTGGAGGACATCGCTAGCAAGAAGATCCTGTAGGCAATGTTGCTTATCCCTTATGCCAATGTCATCCAGCCCTAGATTAGTAGTGGGAAATGGATAAATAGATGGGCTTTGGTGACTGAGAATCTGTCATTTGACAACATTAAAATCTTGCCCAGTTGACTCTATCAATTTGTCAAACCGGGGCAACTGTCAAACAAATAAGCAAACAGGAAAGTTTAGAGACACCTAAAACAGAGAAAGTTTCTAAGTCTTCATGTTTTATTTAGTAAAATGAGTGCAGTCTGCTCTGGGGTTAAATTATATTCATAGTCTGTTCACTTTAACTTCACAAAGTGATGGATCGTTTTAGGGATAGAGCGATACTAAACTGATAAGATGGAAAGCTTTGTGACAAGTGCTAACAGTTTTAGTTTGGGAGAACCCAAACCTCATTTTAATCAAGCTAAGATACACATTTTACTGTGCTTCTCTTATGGAAAAGGTGTTTGCGCTGCGTCTACATCGGAGTCTTTGATAACAGATGGGATGCTCAAATATTGTTGCAGCTTTGTGCATTACAGAGTACAGGTGGGCAGGTTGTTTGCTGAACCCTTTTGGTCTTGTCACTGTTCCCTGTTTGGTTAAGAAGAGTTTAATAGATCGTGTTAATTATGTGCAGTGCTCTTTGGTGACTAGCTATTTCTCCCCCTGGCCAGTTCACCTAAAATACCACAGTTAAACATTTATTTTCATCTAAGTTAATATTGACTGATACTGACCATAACATATGGTTCCTACATGCATGCATACCATGTGCATTATTAGATGTTTGATGTTATTTTCTACATCACTGACTGACACTGCCAAACTGGCCACCCTCCATTTTATCCTAGAACTCTGGCCTCTGTTGTGTCAAAGCTTTGATCTTCCTTGGCTTCCAGTATTAGATTTTTACTCCAGGTATGTCATTATGTGCCAAGTGTCACATCAGATGTTCCTTTAGCTGCATGTAGAGCCCCCTGTTCTGAACTTGCAAATTCTTCAAAAAGCATTCTTCAGAGCTCATTTTCAAGTCTGTGTAAAAAGTGCCGCAATGAAAAATGATACTAGACAGAAAAAAAACATCTATTATTTCATGGAATTGTTTTTCCTTTTGCAAAATAAGGCACTGTCTTGTGTAAACCTATAACAATGAATAACTATGAAATAATTTTTTAAAGACTATAACTTTTTAAATAGATCATAATTTTGCAAATATTTAATTTAATTTTGTACATGAAACTGCTAAATTCAACAGTAATACTATAAATATATCTCTAAAATTAGACACAGATATTGAAAATCAACAAAAAAGTAGCAATGGTTCTGTAATTTTACAGAAATCAGTAGAAGTTGAGGTTTTTCCAATAATCTTTAGTGTATAATATGCATAAGAATTGATAATCTGTTGTTTTTATTTAATCATTTTATCGTATATACCACCATTTTGTCTCTATATCTATCTATTGTTGCATTAAACGCCCCAAAAACAGTGGTAATCTTGTGTAAATTTAAGGTGAAAAAAATATGAAATTGCTGTATGTTTATGAGATGGGTATTTTCTGTTGTTTTTTAGGACATTACTGCAATAACAAATAAAGAGATTTATTGAAGATGAAATAAGTGGACACATAACAAAGCCCAGTATTCTCCACAGCCTCAAAAATACTCAGTAAAACTCATTACTAAACAACAAAGACAAGCACAGATAATTGCATTTTGTCTGTTGTTTGATTGTGGGTCTCGTTTTTATTTTTTTTCCCAACATGAATGTTTATGACATGGCCAGAGCAGAACAAATCACCAAATCTGCTGATCTGAGCACATGACATTTCTGTGTGTGTGTGTGTGTGTATGTGTGTGTGTGTGCGTGTGTGATCATGCGTTCATGTAAGCATGTAGGTTCTTTCCATCCGCTCAACTCCCTCTCTTGACTCTTTATTCTGGGCAGTGTCAGTGATGAAGGGGCAGTCGTTATTCTCCTTGGGCTGTTAGGCAGAAGTGCCCTGGCTGACATGGCAGGTACTAGACAGAGCTATAGCTCAGTTCTGACTGGCTAGCCAGTTAACTGATTAAAAAATGTGCTGAGTTTATGGTTTGGAGCTAAGAATTCCACAGTACTCCAGGGGTAATATGGTCTCATGCCAACAGGAACTGAATCTGAGTGACCAGAATCAAAGGCAAGCTTACCAAGTGTCTTGTTTTACCGACGTACTCTATAATAATCTTTATCTGATATTTTAGTTTTCCTTTCTCTTGTAACCACGCACTGCACCCCTGTCCAATTACAGACCAAATCAAGAGGGGACCCAAGCATTTACTTCTCCACGCAGAATATGTTACTGTTTGCATTCTGTCTTCTCCATTAAATATTAACATGACAAGAGAAAAGTAATTTCTTCTTCCCCAGTCCAGCATGATGTGATCTTCCTGGGTCACTGAAACAAAACTGCACACAGTGGTTTTTTTATGATTATAAAACAAATGAAAAAATGAAGAAACAACAGAGAGACATTCTCAAATTCCTCAAATAGTATGAATAATGCATTTTTACTGTTGTACATTTTGTAACCATGTACTCAATGGGAACAAAGACAAAAAAAAACATGTTTGGCTATATATGAATACTGCGCACAAGTGGATTTAGTGGGTGTCTTACCCAACACTCTTACATTTGATCGGTCATCACATTGCAGCGAGTCATTCTGTCTTCTACTGAAGTATTGTGTGAAAGTGAGGCAGGTATCAATTTTCTTACAGCAACCACTTATACATCCATACTTCCCTTAAATCGTTGCTGTATTCAAAGAACTCAGAGTGAATAGACTTTGCACGGAGGTAGAAATACAGATACATTAGCCATTGACGTTTTTCTAAGAGTGTTTCAATTTATTTTTGCTTTTTCAGAATGACAGACAGTTTTTCACATTGAAACTTACGCTAATTTTCAAAGAAAATGTTGTGAAAGATGTGCTCAGTCTGCATTAGTCTGTATTCATAGCAGCACTAGATATCAAATGTTGATTAAATGCTGTTTTTATATTTTTAAATGTAGTATACTGACATTGACATGCTCTATTTCCCAATAGCTACTTGCTCCAAATGCTGAAAATCCTGACACGAACTAAGGGCTGATTTGTTTAATTTCTTCGTCTGTTAGGAATAAAATTTTAACTGTATTTTGACTCGGGAAGACTCATTAGTAATTTAGAGTTGTCGCAACAGAAGCACTCACTTCACTCTGATTGTACAGTTGTGTTACAGAGTGATGCTTTTTGTTTTTTTACATCATAAACAATCTTTGACTGAGTGTGGACAGCTGTGTTGTGTTGGAGCCTGTTTGCCCATGGCCTCAGAGACACACAATACCCAGCAGCAGTGGAGTTTCATTTTGCCTTGTCATCAATTTAAACCTTGGCATTGACTTTAGTTAGCAACATCTCATATGACCTGCTATTTGTCATTTCAGCAATGGCGATGATCAACACTGGCTACAGGTGGGATCTTGCTTCACACAATAACTAACATACAAGGTGAATAGTATTGGTCCTAGTCAGAACCCTGCAGAAATGGAACCATCAAACGCTGCTTGGCAAGAACTGAGCAGTGCGTATGAGTGTCATATTTCTTTGTCTTGCAATAATATCTGTGACGGCTCTTTGACTTGACAGATCTGTTCATTCTGCTTAGCTCTGGGAGTTCAGCATTCCTTTCTCCGTATTTGCTGCCCTGTCAAGCTCAAGCTTATTTTCCAATCCTCAAACATGCCCAGGAAGTACTTTATGATGTATCCTACATTGTGGGGTACATGCATTGTCTTTGTATCTAAAACTACCTGCTTATGGTTCAGTCATTGTAGGTAGAGTGGCATGTTAGGCTCATCGGTGACTCTGCTGATCCAGACTAGCAGTCTATTGCAGTCTATTCCTGTTGGGCTTTTATCTTGCCTACAGCCTTGAAGTGAGCATCTTGTACCTTTTAGATGCAGTAATGCTTCTCACTTTCCAGTGTATATTGTAGCTCCGCTGCAGCCATTAGACGCTTGAAGTCAACATCAGAGACCATTGTGAACGGCTAGTTGTCAGTAATTAATTTGTCCTTTTACGTCCATTGTCACAGGCTACTTTCTGTGATTCTGAAACATTGTGTGTATTGTATACAGAGGTTTATTCATTCATTAGTGCTTGTTGACTGTAATACTCTAATGTTACACGTTTATATCTTTTCTTTAGTGTATCCAATTGCAGCAAGAGTTAACAAAAAAGTGACAGAGAGATAAATGTGGACCTAGAAGCTGATATATGATAAGAGCTGGGGTATCCAGTAGTTCTAGGTGTCGCTAGGCAAAAATTCCATTCTAACCTTTCAGCATACTGTTTCACAAGGGGTCTGAGAGGAAGCTAAACCTTTGCACCTCCTCTTGACTCCATTTTCAGACTTTAGAAGCTTTCTAACCTGTCAACGGAAACTTCAGCTAGTGATAGGATTTTCACCCAGAGGTAAGAGAGTATAAAGATCGACAAACTCCACAGAGAGGATGAGATGTGGTAAGTAAGTAAGTACAATTTATTTATATAGCACCTTTCACAGATACAAAATCACAAGGTGCTTTACAACAATAATAAAACAAGGATAAAAACAAAATAATGCTAAAGGTATTTAGGTGGTGATGCAACAGCTATACTATCTTTAATCAGGTTAGTTGCTGAAGTTGAGTAGACTCAAAATGGAAGATCACTTAGCCTCATTATTGACCACATAGGACTTTTCACATGGGAGAGTTGGAAATCTGTGTGACGTCAGCATGTGATTGCAGGAAACCTGTCATTCGAAGCTAGGCCACTTCATTACTGATGAATAATATCGCTGAATATTGAGAATAGCAATAGAAATGACGGTAATATCACAGTTACATTAAATTATAAGCCTCAATGGACAAGAGTGTACACTGCTACTTCACTGGATGGCAGAGTCACGTCAGGCCTCTGAGTGTCGATTTTTCCGTCTAAAATGAGAACTATCGCTGCCAGATTCCATCGGGTGTAGCTGGCTAATTAGGCTAATGTGCTTCATGTGCTGTTGAAACAGTCATTTCCAGGTGACACTTCGATATTGTCAGCCAACTTATTCTTAACAAAAGCCTTGGAAAAGGGTGCCAAGTGTGCACTTGATGACTAATAGTCTGTCTTAGTAGTGACCTTGTATTGTCAGACTGTTGTTTCATTTTAACATAAAATAAGCGTAATTATTTGGACAACAGGAATTTCTGTACTTGTGCCCTTCGTCATAGAAAAACTTCTGTGCTTCCACTATTGGATTTTATAAGTCTTTTATGGTTATAAAATTTTTGATGCGGTCATTCATGGGACAAAGCAATTTTCCTCCACGAGCCCACTCAACTTCAGAAGTAACTTGAGTAAAGAAAGTTCAGCTGTTTCATACATTTATTTTGAGGTGAGGGGTTCTGTCAGCAGCAAGAAAAGCAAACATATCTATCTTAGCAAAGCACTAAATTGGATAGGACTGTGCCAAGTCTGTCTAGGGCAGCTTGCCAATGGAGAGCAGCAATGGGCCTTTGGGGCTGTAGTAATAAAAACAAAAGTGACAACAATGGAAAGAATGCAGAGGAGAAAAGATAGTTAGACTATATCCTTAAGAAAAAAAACCCAGACAAATATAAAAACTTGAGATAAATATTTATCTTCTCATTGTCTTGCATGCTGTGTAACACCCGAAAGCCACAAAAGTCTAACAGCCTCGATTAAGGATTGTGTATCATCAAGCTACTTTTTCTTTTAAACATTGCTCAATATACCTCTTACTGTGGTTTCTGTTCCCATTTCCATCACATTCTCTCTGGTTTCTGGTGTATTTTCAATGCTAACACACACCCATACACACACAGTATTTTGGGAAAACGTCCAGCTGCCGTGGTGAGAGTGACTAATGACCCCTTTCACAGCACAAACACCACATAATCAGAGATGCTGAGGATCTGTGTCTGCCCGCTGTCCTGTCTGAGTAATTACGCCAGGGACTCAATTAATCTACTACCCAACAATCATCCCAGCTGTACGTACTTGTTGCCTGCTGCAGTGTCCGAGCGTCTTGGTTCAGAGATGTGAATTGTGCCAACTTTTTGGCTGTGCTGTTGCCTTTAACAGCAAAAAAACAAGTAAAACCTCGAATTTCAGGACTTAATTTTGATGTTTGACCAACTTTTCTACTTGTGACTAGTCTCAAAACTGAAATATTCACATTTGTATGCCATTGGTGGGGTTTCTCTACCTGCAAGTCGTAGAGTTCATTTGATACAGAACATTTTGGTTTTGTTGAAAAGCAGGTGAACAAACTTTCCTCGAAGCAATGCAGATAAAGTTGGCTCCAGGCCGTCAGGAGGGAGTTGTTTATGCTTTAGAAGGAGATTCACGATGAGAACGTTGGCCTTTTTGGCACCTTTTCATATGCAGTAAAATTATGCAGTGAGAGGGAAAGCAAACAAATGTGTTATGGAAATACAGCGAGTGCATTTCATTTGGCGAGCACGGCTGCTAACTTTCCTCATTCTCATGTCGTCCTCCCAGTAAGAATGGAAGAATGTGGGTGTTTCTTCCTGAATGGGATGTCTTTGCTCCCTCTCACAACACTGTGAAGAGATGGCAGCTACTCATGACACAGACACAAGAAAGAAATTATTACAAAAAGAAAACAACAAACATGAGATGGCAGTGAGCCAGACTAGAGAGTTTTGAATTTTGTCTACAGCCTAAATATTTAGTCAAAGTTGGACATCCTTTTCAAGCTCATGAGGATAAAAAATGTGTAGCAGTGAACAGTGCTTGTTGACTGTAAGGTAACTATACTGGATCATAGTTACTCCTCCAAGGAATGGCGGAGCTATGTGATGATCGGTGTACGTTTGTCCGTCTATTTGTCTGCCTGCTAGCAATATTACTCAAAAACGGACTAACAGATTTTGATGAAATCTTCAGGGAAAGTCATAAATGACACAAGGACCAAGTGATTAGATTTTGGCAGTGATGTCGCTTATTGTCTGGATCCACGGATTTGTTAAAGATTTCTGCATCATTGTGAGTTAGCGGGACGGCGTCACTGTAACTATGACAACAAGTGAACACTATGTCAGTCGCCTGCTGAGGATCACACGATTGCGATTCTACTACAAATCCACTGTTGCGGACATATCAAGACTTATCCATCAGAAATGATATGAGGAACAATTGATTAAATTGTGGGGGTGTTTCTGAGTCCCATCAATTCCTGCCGCGACATAGTTAGGTCTCGCAATTTGGTATCTGTACATAATGTACACATGCATAACACACGTACATCTACATTAAACAGCCACATTCTATGTTGCCATGATTTCTGCCACAAATTTTTTCAAGATTTTTTCCGTCAAAAAAGATATTACTACTGAGCAGCCTTGGTGGAGTACTGCGCTCTCTGAGTGCTTTTATTGTTGTATTTTTGTTTTTTAGTGAGCTAAGAAGAAATTAGAAAGGAAAAATTAAAAAATAAAACAAAGAAGAAAAGAATGTAGCTGCTGTGAATAAATGTAGCTGCAAAGAATGATTTCAAGATTAATTCATAATTCAGATTCTACATGCATAGTATTTTGTCTGTTCTTTTATGAATAAACATGAATATTGTTGGAGTTGCTGCTGGTACTGATAATCCTATTTCTGCTACTAATTTGAAAACAGTATTATAAATCATGTAGTGTTATGTTGAATTTCATGGCAACTGTTAACTCAGAATTTCCAATCTATGGCTGAAGAAAAATCAAAGAAAACCATCTACAAAAATCTGATTTCCTGCTCAGTGACTCGGGTCAAGTTACTCAACCTTGACCTCTGCATTTTACATCATTCTCTGAACTAGCAGCCCACTAAATGATGTGAATACAGTTTAATGTCTAAGTGTCTAAAATGTTTTCCTCCCACACTGTGCCTGAAATTCGCAGAGGTCAACAATTAGGTAATTTTGAGGTCGAACTTTTCACTTCCAAAGTACATTGAATGCAGCATTATTACACTGAGTTGTTTCCTCCACAGTCAGGCTATCCTTTCACAGTCCTGTCTGATCAGCTCACCACAAAATAAACTGATTCTGATCAAAGGAAGCTCCCGTGTGCTTCTTCACTGAAAATACCCCCACTTGTCCTACTCTTTGGCTCCTCTGCAATGCATCTTAGGGAATTAAACATCTATGGTAATGGTAAAAAGATTCCCATGTCACTGAGGAGAAAGATTTAGAGGAGGCATAAATGAGCAGAATGGAAAGCCCCCAGTGTTTTATCACAGCAACTTTTTTTTCCTCTGCCCAGTGAATTTCTTTTCTCACCACCTATTATGCAAATTAGTTGTTTATTATTTAGTATTCAATAAAAGCAATTTATTAGTCATATTATTTACTTTTTCTCTTTCAACTTGATTCCATTCTCCTATTGGTGGCTCAAAGACAAGTCCAAATACACAGTATAGCTTTATATTAGTGCCCCTACAAATCTACAGTTGTGTTTGACAGCGCTTGAATGAAAGTTATTTGAATAAATATTAAGCCAGTGACTCAATTGGAGCCAGTTGCTCTCCATGTATTTCAATATGAGGCTGAAAAACACCCTGTAGGTGGAAACGATGATATTTTAATTTATTAATTCCAAAAATGACAACAGCAATTGTGAACATGGCAGTTTATTCTCGAACTATATGACCACTATGTGCAACAAAATATTCGCCTTTTTGTGAACTTTTAACCACAGGACGGCCACCAATAAGTCATTTTTTTTGTAGAATAGCGTCTTTCTCTATTTATTACCCCGCCAAGGAACGCAGCAGAGTTATGTGATGATCAGCCTACGTTTGTCTGCCTGTTGGCAACATTACAAAAAAACGGACTAATAGATTTGGATGAAATTTTCAGCGAAGTTCAGAAATGACACAAGGACCACATGTTTGTGATCCTACAAATCGACCACTGCAGACTCACATTATCAGGACTTATCCGTTGGAAATGATACAAGAAACAGCTGATTAAATTGTGAGGGTGATTCCGAGTCCCATCGATTCCCGCCGCCTGCTACATATTTAGGTCATGCGATTCGGTATCTGTACATAACGTAAACATGCAAATCACATGCCTGTGCTCAGCACAAGGACTCTTTTGGTTATTTTGGGTACATCTATATTAAATGGCCACGTTCTATGGTGCCGTGATTCCTGCCACAAATTTTTTCCAGATTTCATTCGTCAGAAATAAAGCGACTGAGCAGCTGTGGCAGAGTACTACACTACAGAGTGGATGTTTAAATTCACCTTTAATGTTTCCTAAAACCCAAAATGATATTTTGTTGAGTTGAAAATCTAAAGATTTTCAGTTTACTTTCACATTAAACAAAAACAAGTCTCATAGCTTCTCATTCCACAGGCTGCAACCAGCCAGTGTTTGCTATTTGTGCTTGAAAAATGGCTTCTGAGAGAATACATTTGATATACCGTTGACTTAGCACCTTGGCTCTATATTCACCTGCATCTCAAGGTCTTTATTCAATGCAGGCTTCATTGTGTGATTTGTAGGCGAGGAAGTTTGGTAATAATCAAATCAATAAACTCAACAAACTTTTAGAAAATCCTTTTACAATCTAGTTACAGTTTTAAAACCAGACTTCATGTACACTACTGCATTATTTATTCACTAGAAACACATTTGTTTATAACTAATAATAAGTCTGTTCCATATACAAATTTGTGATAAGTGCTGAATTACATGCTTGATAAAAATGTGCATGAAGTCTGTGCACAAACAAATAAAACTAAAAAATCCACCAGAATATCATCAATATTGAAATCAAGTATTCATTATCATTCCTGCCAAGCACTCCTGTTTTATACAATATATAACTGAAGTGTGGTGAGTGTGGTCCAATTACATTAAAGTGAAGATTCAAACATAAAATAACACAGTTTTATTCATTCTATAGATATAGTGATTTATTCAAAGTTTAAACAGAGAGCAAAATTGGGAAAAAAATGTATATTTAATGAGTACTTTTGTGCACTAATAGTTGTATTTGATGATGAGCTCTCATTTAGCTGGTTTTCTCATATGATCCACATTCTGGATTGTGTGTATGAAAAGACTTTGTTGCAGTGTTGTCACAGTGCAGACATGCTTTGTAATCTTAGGAATGTGGCACACCAGCACACCGACAGCAATAATCGCCTCTTCATATAAGCACATTTTGGAGATATGACTATTATCCATTTTTAAATAATACATTAAATAAATGCCCTTGTCTAGAGTGTAAAGAGAGTGCCCTTTCTCTTGCACTATGAATCAATTCGTAATATAATTCAGGGTCAACTCCACTTACAATTGATTTTTCATGTGGCAGACGTTTGTACCCAGATATGATTGATCCACATTACTATATTTGTTAGGAAGACCTTTTCTTTGGGAGCCAAATGGTAATCCAGGCGCCCTTTCTCCCAGCTTTACAGTATGCAGATTGCCTTGGCCTGGACAACACTGGCTGTCTGCGAATCTCATCCAGAACGGGAAATTATGCGACCACAGTCGCCCGGGGAGAGTGATTAAGAGGGCATATGAGTTCAGAATATGAAGTAGGACCTAATTTATTCAGTAGTGTTTTGAAATTATACAAAAGGTTAACAATCAGCTGATGTGTCGCTAAAATGCTTCTCCCTTTAGTAAAATCAAAGAATTTATTGTTCTCTCTGCTCTGTCTGTATTCACTCATTCAGTACGTAGCTGTTATTCCGCAGTATGAGGTTCCTTTTTTGTACCTTTAACTAATTAAAAAACAGCAATAACAAAATCCTTGTTATTAATTTACTTTTTTGCATAGCACCTTTTTTCTTACCTTTTTTTTAAGTGATAGCAAGCTAGACACTAAAATAACATATTAAAATACAATAAACATTAAAAAAATAAATGTTTTTACTTTTTTACTGGATGACACAGGCTGGGTTACTTGGTTTTAGTAGCTCCACAAAATAGGCTTCGGCTCTTAGATAATGGCAAAAATCACAAGAAAAGCACTCAGAGAGCTCAGTACTCCACCAAGGCTGTTCATTCCCCCATATGGCAATATCAGAAATGCAGCATTTATTTATTTATTTATTTTATAAATGCAGCATTTGCTTATTAGTCATTGATGATCAGAAATCATGGCAACATAGAATGTGGCCATTTAATATAGATGTACTGACAAACAAAATGACCTTGCACTGAGCACAGGCGTGTGTTATGCATGTGTATGTTATTTACGGATACAGAAACACGTGACCCAAATATGTGGCAGGCAGCAGGAATTGATGGGTCTCGAAAACACCCCCACAATTTAATCAATTGTTCCTTGTATCATTTCCGATGGATAAGTCCTGATAAGTCTGCAGTGGTGGATTTGTAGTTGAATCGCAATCCGACCACAAGTTCAGGCAGCTAACCTAGTCTTCACTCGTTGTCATAGTTATAGTGACGCTATCTCGCAATGATACAGAAATCTTTTTTAAAAAATCAGTGGATCCAGATTATAAGGCAAATCGCAGCCAAAATCTAATCTGGTGGTCCTTGTGTCATTTCTGACCTTCTCTGAAAATTTTATTTGAATCTGTTATTCCATTTTGAGTAATGTTGCTAACAGACAGACAGACAGACAAACCAACACCACATAACTCTGTTGCGTTCCTTGGCAGAGTAATAAATACTAATTTATTATTATTGGTTTTGAGATGACAGTCATTTAACACAGTCGCACACCGGCATTTGTTGAACTCTCATAGAAAACTGGTCTTTATTCATGTTTAAAGTATTTCCAAACAACTGAATTTGTTCTGCCTCTCTTAGTTGAAGTTAACATTCCACAAGCTGACGCAGAGTGAATTTGGGCTTTTAGGAAGGGACAAAAGAACAACACGATAAAGGGATGCGCACATAACACAAACAGTATAGATTCTTTTTTGTTGGAGCACAGCAGCTGAGTTCTGCATGTAATTATTTTTTTTCATCCTGGGAAAAGTGCATTAGATTAATCAGTCCAATTAGAAGTTAAGACATAAATGAGGTTTTCTTTGTTTTTTTAATTAAAAATGTAGGAATTCTCTCAGTATTTCTGAAAATTTTGTCATGGTATTCATGTGCAAGTTAAATTCAGAGCAAAATTTCACCCAGGGTGCTAATTCTGATTTATATAGCTGTGTGTCAGCCAGCCAGGTAGCTCATTTTGCAGAGCCATAAGACTTTTTTCTTGGTTTTGGGCAGGTCAGTAATATTCATGTTTTGTCTTCATTTGGTTTCATAAAGTAAATTTCAATGCTTTGGTTTATTTATTTATTTAGAGAGCTCGACACAATGGTGCCACTGAGCTTTGCTGTGGATTTTTTCCAAATGGCACTGCAATGAAGCAGTCTTTGTGCTAAAAAGCTTTTCTCCTGTACACCAGCATTATAGATAAATACACTGGGGGTGGGGTTGCTTTTATTACTGCTTCTTCTACTAGTATAGCGTATGTGGACAGGAAAAGTGGGGAACTTCACATGTTTGAGAAAAAAGGATTGTAATGGTCAGGGGAATGTTTTGGATTAGGTAGGATTAATATTCTTAGCAGTGATAATCCTTGAGAAGGATGTTCTGGCAGAATTTAACGCAGGTGGTTACAGGTGGTTTAAAGAGTCTCCAGAGATGTGGTGCATTTCTATCCCTGATCTGTGCCATTTTTTTTTTCAGCTGTTCGGCAGCATCTTTACAGTTTATGGACTGAGTTGTATACTGTAAGTGGCGCTACTTTATCAAATGTGCAAGACAATTTGCCGTTTAAAATGTTTACTATTTTATTTATAGTGTTGCCTGTGGTATATGGATTTATGGAACTCATATATTCAACTATTGTAACTTTGGCAGCTGGATCAAGATGCTGTCTGTTCTTTTTGGGATTCATTTTGTGACTTCCTACCGTTTAAAAGACATCCATCTTGCAGATGTGGTGGCAGTCTTCGGTTCATATTACATTACTAAGCTGAGTTGTTTACAGTATTTTTCTGTGGCTTCATCTACATTCCAAAGACTGAGATAGTCAAAGAAGGTTATGGACTTTGTAAATGTCATTTTTACTATTGATTGAGATGTTAAAGACACCCTTTACTGAAGATAACATTGGATGGAGGCCAAATTAGGAACCACAGATCAACTGTTTTGCACTTGAAGCAATCTGCAACTATTAGTTGTGAAATATCTTTATTTATTTTATTTATGTTTTTTTTCATTTTCTTTAGAAATTTGCATGCAAATTGCATTTTATCTACTTGCAGTTTTATTTGAAAATCGTTTTGGTGCAAACAACTATTTCCCATAGACATGCGCTTTACCAAAGACACAAATGAAAT
This sequence comes from Amphiprion ocellaris, assembly GCF_022539595.1. Lineage (NCBI taxonomy): Eukaryota > Metazoa > Chordata > Actinopteri > Pomacentridae > Amphiprion > Amphiprion ocellaris. The sequence goes on along the minus strand of NC_072769.1, from coordinate 18,080,663 downwards.
TGTGCAACATTTATTGTCCAGCATTTGCACACATACATTACTGTTCAAAATGCTGCAGTCACCCAGGGAATTTCATGTTTTCCATGAAAACTCACACTTTTAATCATGTACTAACATAATTACACAAGGGTTTTCTAATGATCAATTAGCCTTTCAACACCATTAGCTAACACAATGTAGCATTAGAACACAGGAGTGATGGTTGCTGGAAATGTTCCTCTGTACCTCTATGTAGATATTCCATTAAAAATCAGCTGTTTCCAGCTAGAATAGTCATTTACCACATTAACAATGTCTAGACTGGATTTCTGATTTAATGTTATCTTCGCTGAAAAAAACTGCTTTTCTTTAAAACAGAGGGACATTTTGAAGTGACCCCCAACTTTTCAACAGTAGTGTACATCTAATCAACAGATACACAGCAGATAACAGATACCCTTGTCTCCTAACAAGAATAATTACGTAGACTTAGCTGTCATTGAGCTCTTTGACACTGCTCTCCTGCATCGGGTTTAGATCAGCATCTCCATCTACTACTCAGTGGTGTTCCCATTATGGTGGAGCCTTTATGTCCCCGGACGTGTTACCAGTTTCCCTCTATTGATGTTAGACTACTGGACTACCTGCTGCTTCTGAGTCAATGTGGATGTTGGTGTTCTCCCGCTCATCCATAGTTCCCACACTGCTTATCACCTCTTCTTAGTTCTGCTGTCAAGGTAGTGTACCGGCCTGCTTAGTATTCACTCTCTCATATGAGACTGGCAATAAATAAATAATACCAGCAATATCTGCAAGGTTAGTTCAAGCTAGAAACGTCTGATTCAATTCTGTCATCCATCCACCATCCATCCATTCATCCATCCATCCATCCATCCATCCATCCATCCATCCATCCATCTTCTATTAAACATTTAACATTAGGGTTGGCATGATCAAATGTTAAGTGTTTTTTGGCTTTATCCCAACCTGAACCCTGTAATATTGACCCAATGCTTATATTTGCCTAAATGTTGATTCAATGTGCATCTGACAGACTGCTTAACCTTCTAACCGTGATACATGTAATTTTTCACCACAAGCTGCTCTGTCAAATTCTGAAGGCCTTGGTTAAGCTCATGAGCTTAAATTATTGATATGAGATGAAAAACAACAAACTGGCAGAACTTGACTTGTGAAGCTGATGAGACAATCAGATAGAGAGAAGACATATTACTCTGAGGGCTACAGAAACACTCTGTCCACTTACAGCTTTACAGTGTTACAGAGTGATGCTTCTTTACCTCATAAACAATGTTTGGCAGTGCACAGGCTGCAGAAAGCACACAGGCCCAACAAGAGGGAAGTTTTATTTTGGCCTGTTATCAAGTTACTTATGGGATTACTGACAGCTGATCTGCCAGACCTGCCAGCAGCATTTGTCATTTTAAACAGTGAAAGTGATGATCAATGCTGTTGTGGCAGAAAGATCAAAATGGACGCACAGAGCCCTGACAGTCTTAAACTCTTGGTGACAAAAGTGTATTGGTGTTTCACAAAAGGGTAAAGAAAGCTTTTTCAGGACACGGGTTTGATTGCTTTGAACCTCTCTTTTGGAGAGCAGATTGTGTGTTGTTGAGGGACGAGGACTGGATGGTGGCTGGTGAGGAGGTGAACATTGGGGGGTTAATGACTTCAGAGCACTCGGTGCGAGCTTGGCCCTGCACCAGCTGCTGAATAGAAGTAGTTATAGGTCTCTGACAACCTTTGCAGACTGTGCTCAGTTGTTTCTGTACACTCTGGGAATGGCCTCTGGTTCAGGAGTAGCAGCATCCCTACACGACCCTGGGTGAGCTTGGTGTTTTCACTCTGTTACATAGTGTTGTTCAGGATGGCTGTTGGTTCAGTGGAGAGGAACATGATTTCCCAAAAAGACACGTGGAAGTGGTTCAAGGTTTGCAGCAACTGGGAGAGGTCTATCTTCTGGGAGATGCCTTTTGCCTGTCTGGAGAGGATTTCCAGATGGTGAAGCTGTGAGTGAAACTCCATCACTGTTCCTCCCAGAAGCACCAAGCTGGACGAGGTATCCGGCAACCCACGCAGACACGGGGGTTATTGAATGCTGCTGAGTAGCCCAAGGCACCTTTAAAAATCTGATTCTACAAAGATACTTGGATTTGTTTGTCCAGTTTGTATCAGTAGCAATTTTTTTTTTCTTGTCTTTCTCAATCACTTCATGTTGAGTACCGTATTTTCGCGACCATAAGGCGCACCGTATTAAAAGGCGCAGTCTCAGTTCCGGGTGCTATTTCTGTATTTAACACATACATAAGGCGCACCGGATTATAGAGCGCGTGCATGGTAAAACATACCTGTACTAGCTTAAAACATGCATGCTAGCGTGTGTTTTACTGAGTTCAGTTGTACTTTATTGAAGTATTTAGCAATGTTTTCACGTTGTTTTTTGATCAATCCTCATTCACAAATCCATCAAAGTCCTCATCTTCTGTATCCGAAATGAACAGCTGGGCTAGTTCTCCATGGAACACGCCAGGTTCCCGCTCGTCATTGTCAGAGTCAGTCTCGTTGCCGTGCGGCTCCTCATAAATGATGCCGGCTTTTGCGAGAGCTCGAACAACAGTGCAAGCAGACACGTTAGCCCAAGCATCCGCAATCCATTCACAAATTGTGGCGTAACTCGCCCGGCGCTGCCTCCCAGTCTTAGTAAAACTGTGTTCGCCATCTGTCATCCATCGCTCCCACGCCGTTCGCAACTTCACTTTGAACGCCCTGTTTACACCGATGTCCAGCGGTTGGAGTTCCTTCGTCAAGCCTCCCGGAATGATAGCAAGCTCCGAGTTCATTTGCTGCACTTGGTTTTTCACAGCGGCTGTGAGATGGACGCGCATGGAGTCACAGATCAACAGGGACGGTGACGCCAAACCCATGTTGTTTTGCATAATGCAAATACCGGCACTATATACCAACTGGGGGCGTGCCTTTAGCGTCTTCTTTCACGCCCACACTTCCCCCTTTAACGTTCTCATGCTGTCCTCTGTCACGTCCTTCTTTTCTCTATATAAGCAGCGTGTCAGCAGGAAATGCTCTCAGTCAGTCAAGCGGAGCGTTAATCAAAGTCACACAGTAACGTTTACAGATGTTGGAACTCGGTGCACACATAAGGCGCACCGCATTATAAGACGCTCCGTCCATTTTGGAGAAAATTTAAGACTTTTAAGTGCGCCTTATGGTCGCGAAAATACGGTAGATATAGATGTTGAGTTCCAGTTCAATATTTCTGTTTGCCTGCAAATATGCTTTTTAAAAAAAAAAAAAAAAAAAAAAAAAAAGAAGCAATTTTGGACATGATTTTTTTTTGTATTAAGGCCCCGTTTACACAATAACGGTTGTAGTATGAATGCAAAAGTTTTGTTGCGTTGTGACCTCCTGTTTACGCAGAAACAACATTTTAAACGACCTAAAACGGAAACATTTGAGTACAGCCTCCAGAGTGTATTTTCTCAAACACAACAGGCGAAAATGCATTCAATTTATACACGATAATCTGCACACCTCTCCATCAGCGGCTGGACATCTTCTGGTCTGTGGAGCAACGGGTAGTGGTCATGTGGGGTGTGCCTCTACAAACTTATATTGCTGACTACCGGCCTGACATGCACACTACAACGTTTTTAGTCCTAATTCTTCACTCCGTTGCCGTGCAAACCTAACAAGCCAAAAGAAATACTTTTGTATTTTTGGGTGAAACGCTTTGGTGTAAATGGGGCCTAAGAAAATGAAGAAGTTTTGTTAATGAATATATCTTACAAATAGCAACAGTTTTGATACTGAAGGAATCAGTAAAATGATAAGTAACAACAGGCGTACTTTGCTTAGTAGCTGGTCTTGCGGTACTGTGTCTATTTGTGGAGACCGCTGCATTGTTAATCTTTTTTTATGACTCTTTTGACACTAATTTTTGGCACACTTACTACACTCTGTTAAGGTTAGGGAAAGATTACATCTTGGTTTAACACTGAAAAAATTTACAGTGACTTGAAGTACAAACCACAATCTACTTATCAAATTTCATGACAAGGGAGCCTTTCCCGAACTTGACCAAAGTGCTTCTGCTGCTTCAAACTAGCAAGATTCACAATATGACCTCTGGCCTCTATTGTCAAACTCAGACTCCCTGCAGGTTTATGTAGCGGCGAACAGGAGCACTTCATTCACTCAATTAAAGTTGCCCGTGGACATTTGGCAGCTAACACATTTGTCTAAATTAAAGGCCTTATCAGTGAAAAAAAAAAGGCAAAAACATTGCAATCAAATGTAGCATTTTTGGAAGTTCTGCCTTTCAGCTCATTTGCAGTTTTCTACTCTATTTTTATTCACTTTTAATTAAATTATATTCGTTTCATTCTTGAGAGATTTTCGAATTTGTTATGACACAAATTATTTTCAATCACTGTATATAAACCTAATTCCTGTAGAATTGGCTTAACAGTTGCAGGTCGACCGTACAATACCATGTGCTATAATTAGATTGGTTTCCTGTTGTGTGGAGCATAATGTCCTGGGAGAGACAGCTGTTAGTGTGGCCCTGATATGGCAGGAAGGTTAAGACAGCATTTGAACACACTTAATTACCAGCATGAATAGTTTGTGTATTTCAGACACATTTCAGATACAAGCACCACTTTACAGGAGTTTAGACTAAATTTTACATTGACTGCACTGGTACATCTAACCTTTTCATTCAGTTGCACCATGATATAATTAAGGTGAACCTAAAATTTTCACCACACCTTTTGGTGCAGAATGACACATTTGAAGTGTCACCTATTTGTCGGTTCCTATACACACTACATAAATAAGTGTAAACAGGAATAAAGAGGCTGATAAATGTTCCCCATATTTCTTCTGAAACAGATGCAATTGCTATGCCCCTGTTTCAGCCCAGGATGAGCTTTTTGGAGACATTGTGCTTTCTACTCTGCCAAGGAGGCAGAGCCTCAGTAGAGTTATGTGACAATCAGCGTTGGTTTGTCTGTCTGTTTCTCCAACTTTTAGCAACATTATTCAAAAATGGAACAACAGATTTGGATGTAATTTTCAGGGAAGGTCAAAAATGGCACAAGGACCAAGTGATTAGATTTTGGCAGTGATGCGGCTTACAGTCTGGATCCACGGATTTGTGAAAGATTTCTGTATCATTGCCAGATAGCTGCATGCCATCAATGTAACTATGACAACAAGTGATGTCAGCTGCCTGCTGATGATCCCATGATTGTGATCCTACTACAAATCCACTGCTGTGGACTTATCGGGACTTATCCGTCAGAAATGATACAAGTAACAACTGAATAAATTGAGTGGGTGTTTCCGAGTCCCATCAATTCCTGACGCCCGTCATATTTTTAGGTCACGCGATTCGATATCCGTACACATCGTACACATGCATAACACATGTCTGTGCTCAGTGCAAGGTCATTTTTCTTGGTGAGTACATCTATATTCTATAGTACCGTGATTTTTGCCATGAATTTTTCCAAGATTTCAGCCATCGGAAATGATACGACTGAGCAGCCTTTGCAGAGTACCTTGCTCTGAGTGCTTTTCTTGTTTTTTACTCTTCAGTTCACAGTATCAATACTCCAATATCAAAATCACTGATCTCAGCTAAGCCTTGGCTGCAGTCTTTGCAATCAGTGCAAGGCATAATGTTGGTCGTTTTATCATATGTCGATGTTTCCTAGGTAGCCCAGGTTGCTTCCTGAAGCTGCAATTCACAGATGTCTTGCAAACACCACAAATGAAAGTTGTCATTAGACACAGCAGTTTAACAATGTTCCTGAAATGCCTCACATGTACTGGCAGATGTTATAAGGCCACTGGACACAGAGAAGCCTCCAGCTCCCACACAGTCACTGCAGGGAACAACCTTCAGCCAGGTGTGTAACCAAAAATATGTTTGAAAATAGTTGAATAAGGTGCTCTAATGTCAGATTTACCTTAGTTGAAGCCAAGGGATTTTATTTACCTGGGTGAGTCGCCTACAGAAACACACATACAACAGCTAAATGTCAGGCCCACCGGTGTGACCGGCGAAAATGTTCAGTTGCACTTGGCAGATTTTTTGCTACATGTGTGATGAAAATGTTTGCACTCTGGAGCCTTGATTCAGAGAAGTGGAGCACCTGTGAAGCTCCACAGAAATACAGTTTATTAAAGATATCAGGGGTTACTGACATGATTTAAGAAAAAAAAAACATTGGCAAATGTACTAATTCATTACATGACAGTTTAGCATTGATTTTATGTTGTGTTACATCACTGTAGCAGATGGAGATCTGTACCTCAGGTAGCATTTAATTAAACTGGATTTGTACTTGACACCGACGAATTTTGCTTTTATAAAGCAGGAGAGATGGTGACTAGATGATTTGCAGTTAAAATTGCTGTACCTGGCACTAGGTTGTACTTCCTGCTATTAGTACAGTTAATAGATTATTTTAATCTCCTCTCTGTATCCAACAGAGACAGGAAATCAAAAGTCAGATGTTAACTAAATTAATCATTTGAGTGAAAAGGAAGGGGTTTTTGTAGGGGAAAAAAAGGATCAATGTTGTTCTAGAAAATGTGATTCTTCTGAAAGCTCAGGAGACTTGGGCTTAATCCAAATCATGAATCACTGGTTAATTAAACTCTCAGTGAATGAATTTATTTGCACAAAAATAAATCATCCCCCTCTATAGAGATGAAGATGGCCACATGAAAAAGCAATCTCTTGTATTTCAATTCAGTTTAAATTTGCATTCCAAGCCAGAAAATAGTATTCATTTCAGATCTATGTGAGGAACCAAAACAGACTGCAGCGCTGCACTTTTGTCACTGTCTAATTAGTGAGTAATTTTCCATTCCTCTGAAACACACATCTTAAAATGACATCACACAGGCCAAAGTGGAAGTTTTAATTTGCTAATATGAACTATGTGCTGTCAAAATTCAAATTCATTGATGTGCTTTATTTAGAATATGTCAGCAAAACTATGCAAGGCCACTTATAGAATATGATAGTGCCTCAAACAAAAGTTCTTTATTGGTTTATTTATCTTATGGTGAGCTTTCTTTTCTATTTTAGGTTGAGAGTCATACTCTTAGTTATACAAGGTTTTTTATACAAAGTTATTCACTTGGGTTGTTTCTTGCCACTCATGTTGATGTAAGGATAACATATCATGTGACATAGGGGTTTAAGGCCTGTGTTGTGACTCAGTCTGCTTAAGGACAGCGATGATCAGGCAACTTTGTCAAACATGTAGTCAAAAATCAATGTTGGATCAAAAGTTGGAGTCCTCAAAAAGTTCTCAACAAAGAGTCTTCAAGCATTCGTCAGAGTCTGATGCAAATAATGTTTATTCACTACTGAGGCTGTAAGAACAAACATGAGCAAAATCTTGAGATTTTAACTGACAACACAAAGCGTTACATCGTAATTTATACCTATACAAACCTCTTCTAGGGCTTGGTGGTTAGCACTTTAACCTTGCAGCTAGAAGATCCCCGGTTCACGTCCCGACCTTCCCGGGATCTTTCTGCATGGAGTTTGCATGTTCTTCCTGTACATGTGTGGGTTTTCTCCGGCTTCCTCCCACAGTCCAAAATTATGCTGAGGTTAATTGGTAACTCTAAATTGCCCGTAGATGTGAATGCGAGTGTGATTGTTTGTCTCTATATATAGCCCTGTGATAGACTGGTGACCTGTACAGGGTGGACAGTCAATACAAATACAAGTTACCTGGAATAGACTCCAGCCCCCCGTGACCCTAATAAGGATTAAGCGGTGTGTAGATAATGTATGGATGGAAACTTCTCTTAAACACTCCTCTTCCGTTCTGAAAGCTACAACCCATCGTCTTAAGACCCAATAAGGATGTATATGATGTTGTCGTATCAAAAGCTTAACCACCTCCTCTTTTTTTAAATTTCTGCTAGGTTAGCTTTATTTCTGGTTTCAACTCACGAGTGCAGACGAAGAATGGGCATGCACTTCCGGCTTTGCTGCCTTATATGGGCTTCCGGTGGGTTGCAGCTTTCACAGAAAAATTTAATGTATACATAAATTCGGTTGACACGTTAGGTTTTCAGACCTTATCATTGTTTGTACTAAAATCTGTTTTAAACATCCTATTTGCATAGTTTAAACATTTGTTCAGTCTTAAAGTGCCACAACACCTGTTAAAGTCGCAAAAGAAAAAGTAGCCCAGGCTCATCGTACTTATAAGATTCACTGAAAGAGAAATTAGTAGTTCTGTCACAGCAGGAAGGTTTGAACAGACTCCTTATTCCCAGCGTGAACACTGGCCAATGGCAGCCTTTTACAGTGAAGTGTCACTGAAACACTGCAAACTATTGAATATACATGGATCAGCCACAACATTATGACCACTGACAGGTGAAGTGAAAAACATCGATCATCTTGTTGTAATGCAACGTTCTGCTGGGAAACCTTGAGTCCTGACATTCATGTGGATGTTTGACATGTACCATCCACCTAAACATTGCAGGTCAAGCAACCCCCATGGCAACAGCAGTCCTTGATGCCAGTTGCCACCCTCAGCAGATCAATACAACCCGACACAACGCAAAAACTGCTCAGGAGTGGCCTGGGGAACACGACAGAGCTAAGGTGTTCACCTAGGTTCTACACTCCCCAGATCCAAATCTTATCCAGCATCTGTGGGATGGTCCAGGATACGTCTGATCTAGGCAGGTCCCACCCTGCAACCCACAGAATTCACTGCCACCATCCTGGTGCCACAGGACATCCCCAGAGGTCCTGTGTCCATAAAGGGGACCAATACAATATTAGGTAGATGGTTATAATGTTATGCCTGATCGGTGTATGAATGCCTGCATACATGATGAAACACTGTTTGCACTGCTGTGTAAATGTGTCAAGTAACTGTGGTTGGTATTGAAAAAAAAACAACTGGTTAAGAAGTCTGTCATTTTTTAAGCTCAAATCTGCACACTTGTTTCCTGGCTCCATGGAGCTGTGGATACCAGGATGTAATTGCTTGTCATCAAGCATTCTGATGAGGAGGAAGTTCCAGTTGATTGTTTCTGGTTACTTTAATAGACTGTCAACTTTAGCCTCACAACTGGTTCATTAAAAAAAAAAGGGGGGGGGGGGAGCATATAAAAAAAAAGTCAAAGGGAAGTCAGAAATGAAAGCGAACCATTCTAGGTAAATTGAGAGGCCTTAGCTATTCAAGGAATTATCTGATAGTCAGATGACTGATGTTGGACTTGCAATGCAGCTGAATCACCACTGGCTTATCATGAACAAAACTTTGTTGCAAAGTGATGATCCAAAGATCGGTAAATCCCTGTGATCAGACAGATAGGTTTTTGGGTTAAAACTCAAAAAAGAAAGAAGATGATGGGAGAAGAGACATGACAGATAAGAAAAAATGATTTTCCCACATTTGAACGATCTACTCTGCCTGTGTGATACACAGAACAACACACAGATGCACAAATCCCAGTTTTTAGAAGCAGACAGTTTACATAAAACAGACAGGACTCTTATAATATATATGCAGAATGCATGCTTTTACCCTGTTAAAAACACTCTACAACATAAATATATATTAAATAGCTTCCACATGACCTAATTATGTAGCGGGCAGCAGGAATTGATGGGACTCAGAAACACCCCCACAATTTTATCAGTTGTTCCTTGTATCATTTCCGGTGGATAAGTCCTGATAAGTTGACAGTGATGGATTTGTAGTAGGATTGCAATCATGTGATCATCAGCAGGGAGCTTGCAGTCATTGTTACAGTGACGCTGTGCCGCTATCTCGTAATGACACAGAAATCTTTAACAAATCCATGGATCCAGACTATAAGCTGCATCACTGACAAAATCTGATCACTTGGCCCTTGTGTCATTTCTGACCTTCCCTGAAAATTTCATCCAAATCTGTTGGTCCGTTTTTGAGCAATGTTGCTAACAGACAGACGAACGTACGGCGATCGCCACATAACTCCATCGTTCTTTGGCGGAGTAATAACCTTGGGTACTTTTCATAAAAGGTGCTCTGATCACCTTTCATTGGGAGTAATGACATTGATGGTGATACACAAGCCAATTTTGTGAGCAATTTTGCGAGTAATCAGTTATCACTGTGGTAAGCTGAAATGCCTGAGTTTCATTTTCAGTTCTTAATACCTGCTTCTCTCTGGGTGAAGTTGTCTTTGCAGTACACGTGTCGTGTCCTGCTTTTGTCCTGTCCCTGTTTCTCTGTGCTCCTTGCATTCTGCCATGTACTGGGATATGAAAGCTTTGTTCTACCCTCTAATGCTTTTTCTCTTCTGTCCTGTGACAACTTGTTACCCCAGACAGGACAAATATTTAGACCCAATAGAGAGTAATCCACATGTAGTAAACCTAAAGCTAAACCAGACACCTGGCTGTAACATTTTTTTTTAAACTACATTCAAAATGTATTGAATTGACCTAAGGGTTGACCTGCCAAAATGTCTGCCTTTAAGAATAAAAAAATGGTGTTGTTCCAAATGTTATCACTTTAATATCATTTGCAAACAGAAATTGAAATTGATAGATGTTTACTAGCCAGAAAGAAAGCGTTCTTTGATTTGTTGCTTGTGGTATTTTTATTCAACACAAATCTAGTTTACACTGGTGCATACTGCCTCCAGGAAAGAGACGTGTGCTCATACTCTTAATGGCAGGGCTGAAAGATTTGGGAAAAACATTCTGCAATTTGCAATAAAACTCTTCCAGCTTCAATTCTGTATTCACACTGTAACAGGTGTAAAACACAATGAAGCATGGCGTTCTATGTATTATATTATGCTGTAATGCAAGGATGAGAACTTAAAGATATGAATTGCAGCCAACATCTCTTTATTACATTTATAATTGGCAATAGATCATAACACAATCAGATACAGAACAGTGATCACAAAATATATAGCTGTTGGCTAAATAACTAGATTAATAGTAATTAAAAACATCCTAAATTGCAGCTTTTGTGAGTTCCTTATTGCGTTGTTTCAGATCCCAGTTGTCATTTGCAATCCGTTTATTATTCAGATCTACTACAAGCAACATGACAAAAGCCTACTTGGCTTTAATATATTAAAAAATTGACTTCTAGACATATAAATCAAAGCCATTATTGCTTTAAAAATTCTAAAATTCACTTGAGCTGCTCATTCTCTCTTCTTTTGCCTTGATGTGTTTGAAGATATAACATAAAATGTGGTCAGTGGAAATGTTGCCTTTTTAAAATGTGTGAAAACATACACTACATGAAAAATGATATGACAAATTCTTCGACCCCCTTAGGCTGTCCTCAAGGCACCCACTGTTGTAAATTAATATGAATCTGTCCAACGCACATCATTCTGCTGCCCTAACACTAAAAGAAGACTATCGATCCGTGGTGGAAAATTGAAAGTTCATACACAAATCAGTTCCTCTTGAACATGTGCTGTATCACATGATAAACATTACATTTGTTTTTCTACAAATGAGTGTAAGTTATCAGTCCAGTCAGGCTGACATTATACGCTGAAGAGAGCATGGCACAAATTATTTAATACCTCCTGTAGAAATAGCTGAATATTTAAAAAAATAAAATAAAATAAAAAAATGATGTGCAACAAAAGCTGGCAGTTATTAAAGTAAATGTGCTGTAACACAAATTGAACATCATGGTTAGCCCTTCACTGCAACATTCTTGTTAGACCACTCTCAGCGTTTTTTTTTTTCTTCCAATGTGAGTGCAACAATACCCATCTGCTCATCAGGTGGTCAGATTCATGAAGCTGCCTTTTCTAATCAGCCGTAGCCCACAGTGGCTTCACCAAAGACACTGAAGGCAATTAGTTTAAGAAGCATGACTTGACATTTAACTCTGCACTCCCCCACCCCCTTCCATGAGCCAGTGAATTGCTGACATTTGAAGCAGACTCAAATGGCTGAAGACTGTAATTTTACTCAACTTGCATCTGGGGCCCGAACCCAGGTGCCAACTCATGCTACACTTTCTATAGAGCGGATGATGTGGGGGGGGTCGGAGGTCAGATTGGCTTCACATAGAGTGCAAATGCAATTATTGGCCTGAACAGAGGAATTAAAAAGTCCAGCCATCAAAATAAATGAGACAAAGCACTTACACTACAAGGGTGCACAACCTACATGTATTGCTTTCATCTCTAGGCAGAAGGTGGCGTTGAAACAGCCAATATTTTTACAACAGTACTGCATAAAGTGACAATGTGACAGTTTTGGCTCGCTACTTAGCTGTAATGATCATAGCTTTACCTTTCTGGTTGGTTCTTTGTCCCTCCCACATTTTGACATTACTCATTTCCTTAAATAATTTCTTTATAGTGGAAAAATACAATGTATATGTACACTGCCCTTCCAAAAAAAAAAAAAAAAAAAAAAAAAAAAAAAAAAAAAAATCGCACATTAATATTTTGTTTGACCACCCTTAGCTTTGAGTGTGGCACATATTCGCCGTGGCATCATTTCGATAAACTTCTGCAAAGTCACAGCATTTATCTCGGCCCAAAGTTGGATTTATTTTCTGCCAAGATCTTATATTGATGATGGGAAAATCCGCTGTGCAAAGTCTTCTCCAGAACATCCCAAAGATTCTCAGTGGGGCTGAGGTCTGGTCTCTGTGGAGGACAATCCATGTGTGAAAATGACGTCTCATGCTCCCTGATCCACTCATTCTCAATGTGAGCCCCATGAATCCTGGAATTGTTATCTTGGAACATGTCCATGTCATCAGAGAAGAAAAACTCCATTGATGGAAAGACCTGGTCATTCAGTATATTCAGGTAGTCAGCTGACCTCATTCTTTGGGAACATAACGTTGCTGAACCTGACCAACCCCAGATCATAACCCTAAACCCCCACAGGCTGGTAGACACTAGACATGATGAGTGCATCACTTCATCCTCCTCTCTTCTTACCCTGATGCCCCCATCACTTTGGAACAGGGTAAATCTGGACTCCGACCACATTTGCTCCTCAAAGATGATGGTTCACCACTATCGTTCAGGTTTTAATAATGTGTTGGACGGTTCTTAACCTGATTTTAGTAGTTTCAGAAATCTCCTTAGTTGTTTTCTTTGCTTGATGCAGGCCAATAATTTGACCCTTCTGAAACAGATTAATGTCCTTTTCATGACCACAGGATATGTCTTCCAACATGGTTGTTTAAGAAATGAGAAGCTCCTCACTGCATCAGCTAGGGTTAAAAAAAGTTGTTGCCTGCAGTAATTATCCAATAGTAGGCTCTTACCTATTTGCTTATTTGAATCCAGGTGGCGACTTCTTTTGTGGACAGGCAGTGTACATTTGTCTGTGGTGTTATACTGTGCATTTGGGGCAAGACTTTAATGTCTTCCTTCACAGGTGCTCAAGTTTGCAACAGCAGTACCTTATGTAATTGCCCGATAAAGTTAAATTTCCTTTTCATTTGCCTGCTGTGAGCTCCCACTTGGGCGCTCTCTCTGCCTTGCTTTCTTTTCCTGCTTTCGGCAGGAAGTTGAACTGATTTAAATGTTGAAATCACATCAACTTTTCATGGAGATTGAAATTTTTACTTTTTCTTTTATTACCTATTGCCATTATGTTGTCAGTCTTGTTGAATTGTTACATGGTTCGCACAGTCAAGTAAGAGTGCATCTACATTACATAATTCTGCCTCAGAATGTACTTGGCAATATCAGACTGATTTCACTGCTCAATCAGTTCTTTATTACTGTAGAAATTGTTTAAGAATAATAATAGTAAAAAACAAGTGTGACAGGAAAAGGCTGTGAAGAAGAGCCACTCCTTTTCAGTTGATTATGCAGAACTGTGTGTATATGTGCACATTCTTAGCCGTTTGCATAGAGTTGCAAAATGACTGGGGGTATCAAAGTGAATATCATATCACTTTATAAATTATACATCAGTATGCATCAAATCATAATTTCCTGACATTTCCAGTTAAAGTTAGTTACATAATGTATTTTACTGTAAATAACTTCACATAAACTAGAGCAAAGCTGTTTTCTATAGAGATGGAGCAAACAAATAGCTAAAATATATAAATATTTGGAACATTAAGCCACACACTGGAAACACGTTCAGATTTTTACCTAATGGATCAGTATTTCCAACATCTTTTTTTTAAATCTACAAAATGATGAAAAAAATCATGAGTAACATTTTGGTTTTTGGTAATAGGTTCATAAATAAAAAGAGAATATAGAAATATATAATATAATGTATAAAAAAAATGTTCAAAATTGTAAATATACAGAAGCAACAACAGGAGCTCAGCTTGAGAGTCTTCAGACAGACTGAGCTTTAGTGTTTCTATTGGAGCCAAGAACAAACCTGTGACTATTCTTTGTGAAGTTTCTGCCTTCAGATGAAAGTCTGGATGAAGCTGTCTACAGCTAGTTATAACACTGAGACTTTACTTTCTTTTTCTGAAGTTAACAGTTTCAACTGGTTAGACTCTAGTTAGAGAATGTGCAAAACATTTACTGTGCATTTAATCCAGTTAATGCATTTGCAATCCACATCAACAGCTCTGCAGAGTTTAACCTCAACATATAGTTTAAGTAATTCCTATCTGACGGTGCCAATCGAATTCATGGCTGAGCTGCTGTGTTAGACGCATTTCATTTTACATGATTGATTGATTTATTTATTTAAGTGTGCCCAACCCTCATGGATCTACAAGACAACAATATACCAGCACTGCAACAATACATCCGAAACACACATTATTCTGCTGCTCAGTTCTCAAAGAAAATATGTTGCCTTTTATCCCAGGCCCAGCAAAGAAATTCTGCCGTGGAAAAGGTTCCCCTTCTAAAACAGAACTCAAAAGAAATCAAAATAAACAGGACATCTTCCTGAAAAGTACCTTCTTTGTATACAGGACAGTAAGACATAAAATGAACCTCATCCTCAGCTTCACCTAAATTACACAGCAAACAAAATCTGTCCTTCTCTGGAGCAGCATTAAACCTCCCAGTCTCTAGAGCTAATGGGAGCTCTGTGTTTTGCTTAAATCATACTTCACATAAGGTTCCACACTGCATTTGTCATTTAGAAGAGAAGAAGTTTGTAATTTTCGTTTTTTCCAAGTATCAACAGACAATATTACTCTGTAGCTCCTGAATATCATGTGTGTGCATTGTTACGTTTCACCCCCTCCTGTCTCAGACAAACTAAATGAACCAAGGTTGTTTACGGGTGAAATTAACAAAAACTGCACAAACAGAAAACGGGGTTCTATGGTATAAAAGAGAATAGTGTATTGCTAAATACCACTAAATCTACCAAAGGTGGTAGATAAAACAAAAACTACGACCCCTTAAAAGAAAAACATTCCACAAAACAAAACCAAAGAAGTGCTGGGTTCTGTGCAACGACACGACACAACGGTTGCCAGAAGAAGGCCAACCAATGGTGTTGAACCTTCCAGGTCGCCTACTCACAACCAACTGAGCAGTTGGGTGATCCCTCCTCATATCCCCGCCCAGCTGATTGGCAACAGCACACAGCCGAGCTCAATCTCACAGGTGCTGCAGATTGAGCCTGATCTGAGAGCCAGACTGTGAACTTTCCAAGTCCATAGCAACATTTACATGTGTATCTAATCAAGTGGCTACTGACCGTATTATTCATATGAATAAAATAATAAACACTTGAATTTGTGAGGTTATTGCTAAGCTTGGCATGTTGACTAAAAGAAAAATGAACTGAGTCCACCTACTTCATTTTTCTGCACCTGCATTGCACAGCTTTTCTCCATGAGTGACTTTAGTCATTTGCTATCGAGATGGTTCAGTTGTCATCCTGAGACCAAAGTGTGACGCATGATAACGGGGGTGACTGAGAGGGCTTGCAATTAGACTACACTGTTTTCTGTGTCTTCTAATGCGGTGGCTCTTTAATGTCTTGACACATCGCCTACCAATGCAAAACCACACCAGCTGTCTGCTGCACTGACACTTATGCCAGCTCTTAACTTTGGTGCGGACTTTTTTCATAAATATCAAATGTATTCTGGAAACAGGTAAACAAAAAAACTCTCTCCCAGCCTGAGCTCTCTCTCTCTGACCTTGGCTGTTTTTTTCCCCCTACTTTAAAACTCAAAGACCTTTTATCCTTATGTTTGTCCACTGCCACTTTTTGAGATTCAGTTTTCTAGCTCAAACTTTACTCCACAACTATGATTAAAATATCTGCTTGTATAAACCTTTTACTTTAAGTTGCATACACTGCATAGTTGTGCATCTCTAGGATGTCTCACTGTCATTATTTCAAGCATTGATCAGTTCCAATCCAATTATCGTGTTATCTTGTTAGATTATGATTAGCGCTAGATTTTGGACCTAGTTAAACATCATTAAATAAACAAATATATCAAGAATTTACATAGACAACTGGGTACATCTGCAGTTTTCAGTGACAACAGTCCCATCAACCGTGGTATTAAAATGTTAAAGAAACATTTGCAGGACTGTTGTGACTCAAGATTGCTGGCAGGAAATATGGTAGTGACAGACTTCTTACACCCTTCAGTACACCAACGTATGTCTGTCTTCCTGACAAGTATATTCCTGCAAAAAACAAACCAGACAAAAGTCAGAAATTGCATTAAAAGCATGTTTAGATATGTGCAAGTTGCACTAAAATAGCAAAAAAAGCATTTATAAGAACATTTTGCATCGGAGGTGAACAGCTGCAAAGGTGTCGAGTAAAAACATGTCCCGACTGTGTTGATAACAAGACTAGAAATCCTTAGTCATACCAGAATCTTTGTAACACCATACTTATGAACATCACTGTTGAGCTAAATGCTAACATCAGCATGCTAACATGCTCACAGTGGCTATTTTCATGATGTTTAGCAGATTTAACATTTACAGTGTTAATCATTTTGCCATGTGAAGATGCAGAACTCTGAACAAGCTGAGAGACTGTTTAACCTGCCGATGGTTGTTGCTGCAGTTTGTGTTAGCATTAGCTATAGCCACGGAGATCAGCGCCATTCACTAGCGATTTGCAGTTAACTTTATCATGTATGAGTGTGAATAGTTGTCATCTGTTTTGTAATCAAGCAATTGTAAAAAAAAAAACAAAAAAAAAAACCTTGCAGATGATGGTGCTTATTAGAATTTTAGCTACAGATAAAATACCAGTTAATTCATTCTGATTTGAAAGCATGGTGAATGGTGGACAATTTAAAATGGTTTATAGAAGGTTATTGCCAATGCTTTGTTATTTGCACTTTATTTATTTATTGGGTTTGGAAAAGATTGCACTTTAAAAATCACTCCATGCACTTTAAATGGATAATTAAAAAATATACAAGTTAAAAAGTATAAATAGTATATATGTTAAAATGTGATTAAAGTGCTTCTTTCAAAATGCAGGAAAATCCACGTGGTACATGATTGGGCTAAAATTAGTCATGCCATAATTTGCTTGCTTCATTTTTATTTTATGTGAAAACTGACAAATATAAATTGAGTCACATAACATTTGTCCATGAGGTGAAATTGTTGAATATAATGAAATATTTGTTACTATTTGCTATGAGTTGCAATAATGTTAACATTGTTCCTCTTTGTTTCATCTCGTAAATCTGTTACTTTGCACCAACTTGCTGAGCTAAAATGGCTAACGGCAAAATAAAAGAAGGAAGGAAAAGAAAGCAACTGGTTGGTCAATGAGTGGATTCTAGCTCAAGCTTGGGTAGATGATTTCATCCTTTTTCAAGTGGTTAAACTGCACATTCATTCTCATTTCGTCAATGAAAATCTCTGGTCATTGAAAGTGGGAGAACACTTGACAGTATGCTAACATTTGCAAATTAGCACTAATCACAAACTACAGCTGTGGATGATGGGGATGCCATTAGTTTATGCATTTGATTGTAAGGTTCGGAAAAAATTTTGACCACAAGATTATGCTAGAATGGGCTGCACAGTGGCTTGGTGGTTAGCACCGTCACCTTGCAGATAGAAGATCTCCGGTTCATGTCCCGGCCTGCGCCTGGGATCTTTCTGCATGGAGTTTGCATGTTCCCCCTGTGCATGGGTGGGTTTTCTCCAGCTTCTCCATTTTCGTCCCACAGTCCAAAAACATGCTGAGGTTAACTGATGATTCAAAATTATCCGTAGTTATGAATGTGAGTGTGATTGCTTGGGAGGAATTAATGCACTAATTTTCATGGCATTCAAACAATGAATCTTCATGTTGGGAAACACTATAGATATTATGATTTAACCTCTGGGGACCATAAATGCCTGCAGAAAATCTCATTGTAATCTGTTAAATAGTTGTTGAAACATATCAGTCCGCCACAAAATGGTGGACCGACTGGCATTGTGTGTCTTTAAAATGTATATACCAGTACAGGTTACTTGAATATTTATATTTGAAGGTGAATTTTGAGAGACAGGGTTGCTAACTCTTAGTTCCATCGTATCATCCAGTGTGTTTTTCCAACATCCAGGCTTTCATGTCATTGGAGAGCGAAGGCTAATTAGAGCCTCTCCTCCATGATGTGCTTTGCTTTGATTTTACAGGGAGCATCTGATTGTCTGACCTGCAAAGTATGCAGTGAGCCAGGAGATAGCAGTGCATTGTGTCCTATAATTAGTGGTTCTTTTGCATGTTAAAATGAATCGAGATCCCAGTTCACCAGGAGACAGCCAATTAACTTTCTCTTCTTCTTTCTGTTACAGCGCACTCATCTTCTGAGGGAATAATTTACCCCTTCTCTCTCCTGATATAAAGACAGTCAAGTGTGTCTAACACTATCATTTACCCTGCTACATTTCATTCATTTTTTTTTGGTGAACTGTCATATCAAATCACAGGTTAAAAAACAACAACAACAACAACAAAAAAACAAGCTTTTTATTCAGTTTGAGAAACAGGTAATCAAAGTTGCTGTAGAGCTTAAAGATTTTATTGAAAACTATTTTATCTTGCGTTCAGCTGATTTGGAATACACTGTGATAGAAATATAATGAGTCTGTCTATCTCAAAAATAGGCTGTAACAGAGGTAAAATAGGTGATTAAAAAACCGTGTCCTCAAACATCCAATTATACTAATGCAATTAATGTAATTTAGCAGCAAAATTCTCAGTGCCAGTATGATCTGCAGAAATGTTCAATTAACTACTTACAGGAATCCAGAAGCCAACCGTAACTGCGCTGTAAGATGACACCTCCAGAGGCCAATGAGCAGTAAATATGTCA
The DNA here is from genome assembly GCF_022539595.1 of Amphiprion ocellaris. Classification (NCBI taxonomy): domain Eukaryota; kingdom Metazoa; phylum Chordata; class Actinopteri; family Pomacentridae; genus Amphiprion; species Amphiprion ocellaris. The sequence continues at coordinate 18,061,341 of NC_072769.1, read as the reverse complement.
CCTTGATTTGAAATGTAAATATTTGTCAGGGTGATGTGTCATTTTGCATCAGTCTCACATAACTCATTACCAGAAGAACTATGTGGGTCTCCCCGGTGTGATTTAATAAAAAAAAAAAAACAAAGAAAAAAAGTGGTATAATAGAGAGATGTATTATTCCCACTGGTTTTGTGCAAATCGGCGGTAATCACATATAATGGGCCATGAACAACAAACAACAGAGCTGACTCATAATCCTCTAATTTCACTGTGGTGGAAAGCACAGTGTTACACAACCCTGAATTCGCAGTTTTCAAACTAATATTGCAATTTAAATTGGTTTTGTTTCCAGTTAACTAAACTCTAGGACTGTAGTGATAGTTTTGCATAATATTAAACAAGGTGTGTTTGCATGAAGGATAATTACAAACATGAAGAAAATGTGTAAAAAAAAAAATATATAGATGGTTATTGTTCAAGTCCACTCTAAGACCTTATTGTCATGGAAGAAAAACATATTAATTAATCCCTCATTTAGTGAGATGATAAATGTGTGGTATAAACACTTAGCATGATCTTAACATTTAGAAATGAGATTGCATTATTGGTAACAGCTGTACCATCTTCTCTTTTAGTCCAGTAATAACCACAAACTGCTGGTACGTCTGATAATACTGGGTGGCCTTTTGGCATTATATGTTAACCAGAAAACAGTGTGTGAAAAGCGTTATTCTGTATTTGGTTAAACTCTACATGAATTAGTAACTTCTGACTAAAGTTGCTCATGTCAGTTGTCTGGTCTCAAGTATAATTTCACTGTATAGATTTTAGTAGAGCTGCACACATTTAAGTTAATCATATGTAAATTGAAGTTCTTTGAGGCTGATTGTATCTATTATGTTTAGTTATGTAGCTAGATATATCAAAATCACAAATTTCCCTTGGCGTGCTTTCCAAGCAGTACATTATTCAACATCCTCTCTCCTTAAAACCGTGATTCAAATATGAACAGACACAGATAGAGCAACTGAGGGATTGTTTTTCCAGGACAGACATATCAGCAGCTGAAGTTGTGTTTCCAGAATAGGGAAACATAGTAAATGTACCGCATTGTAGCGTAGCATAACCACGTGAAGGAATATTGATCTGGGTGAGTGTCGATCAGCTTTTGGGCTTGAACCACTCGACGTCGTCTCCACCATGAAGACCTTGAGACCGGAAACAAGCACACAGAAAGACAAACATACAGACAAGGGAAACAAAGAGACAAGAGGAGAAGCTAAATCTCCTGAAGGATGAAGATCCATATCCAAAACAAGTAAACAATGAAGAAATGTGGCCTTTTCCCCAAACAAGTCTGTGTGCTTGTTTTCTCTTTAAAGTTTGCTCATTTCTCTTAGTTCCTTTCCATTTTTTTTCCTAATGGTGGGATGAAAAAAAATCTTATGAATTACAGGCTTTGTAATTAATTAATCGTGATTAATTGCATTTTTTGTCAAATAGCAAATAAACCATGTTTTTCAATTCAAATAAATTTTGGATGATGATTGGATCGATGAATAGACATACGTAAACTTAAACAGCAAAAATGTTAATGTTTGGTTTATATTTACCTGTGCATTTTTCATCTGTCTACTCCATTTACAGATTACTGCAAATGCAATATGCAATTATAGCTATTATATTCAACATTTTAAGACTTTTCATAAACTCAAGCACTTTCAACATCTTAAAAAGTGACCTATTGTGGGCTGGCTACACCTTTTGCCTGGACCAGGACTGTTGTAGCTAATGGTATGTGCCCACAGGATCTGTCAATTTCTCACATCCTATTCAATTTGTATGTGAATTGCACCGGTTTGCATGCTGGTTCTGTTGCGGTGCATTTCATGCATTCCGGTGCATCGCCCCGGAGCTGCCCGCATCTCATTTGCATAAAGTAGACTTGACTTCTGCTTTATACAAAGTCGGTCCGGAGAGCGGAGGTCTGACGCATCAGGAAACTTCCATCAAACATCTAAACTAGCCATCGTTGAACTAAAATAAGGACAGATTCAGCAACTGCACAGGCTATTTCTCACCTCAAATGCCTCCAGAAATACTTTTCACTGAACTGTTCTTGTAATAAAAGATAAAGTTTGCATTTGAGCTGCCATGTTGGTCCAACGTATCTACCGGACTGAAGCTCAAGCGCTCTCATGTAACCATGTAGTGGCCTGCAAATGACCCACTCCCCAAGTGGGCGATTTTCAGATGCGGCGCGTTTCCATGCAAGAAAAACGAATCCTGTGGAAGGTACTCATTTGCATGAAGTAGTTTAATTTATGCAAATGCAGTGGGGTGAGCGGAGGTCCGATGCATCAGGAAACCTTCGTTGAATGAGGACAGATTCAGCAACTGCACAGCTTATTTCTCACCTCAAATGCTGTTCAGAATACCGAACCTCCATGGTGGTCCAACGCATCTACTGGACTGAAGATCTGAAAGGCTGTCATGTGACCACTTTGTGGCCCAATAGTGACAGAACACCAAGCGGGTGATGTTAGTGGTGATAAATGAACTCATCGTTGCACAATTTGAGCACAACCAGTAGGGCTGGTCCGAAAAGCAATTTCTGGGTTCCGGATATTCAGATCCAATGTGATCTCATCTTCTATCACTGTTCATCAAACTCTCTTGTGCGCTGACATCACTTAGCATCACTTCGTGGCTGGGAAACAGACTATAGGTTCATTACCTCCACCTACTGGCCTGGAGTGTGCATCAGTATCAGTGTTACCGGTGTGCCAGAAATGAGGGAACTGAGAAAGGTGTCATTAAATGTGTTTTTTTTTTTTTTTCAACACGTTATTTTTCCTGGAATTAATTAATTTATTGAAATTAACGCATTCAAATCCCAGCCCTTTTTTTAAACACATGTATTTATATATTTACACATTTCCTTATAGTCTTTTGTCGCCCTTAATAAATAGCACTACAGCATATCATCCTTCACGGATCGGAATTTAATTCATAAATGTCATCTGTATGGACTCCCACACAATATTTTACAGAAGATGAATTTTTGGAAGCAGCCCTGTCAGCTATCAGCAGCAGAGAGTGTCAAAGAGTGTCAAAAAAAATCCCCACTAAAAATTCCTCTTGTGTTCCTTTAAGATGCTTAAAAAATTCTCTTTGACCTACAGGACAGTTTTTACATGGAGTGTTTTTGATTTTGTTGGCAACAAGTGGGAAGATGTTAATGTGAAACATGTTCAGTATTCAGGAGATGCCTTGCGTGGTTGAAATGATAGAAACAAACAAATAAACACTTTAAAAATACACTTGACTGTCCCGAAGGAAATTTGTGTGCTGGAACTGGGCCTCATTAGTGAAAACTAGTAAAACGGCACTTAAGTAAAAGAGAGTGACATTTGGCATGCTGCTGGCGGATATATTACTGGCATTCAAATCAGGCTTAATTAAACAGAAAAATTTAGTCTCACAATGGCTATGTGGAGTTATTTTTTAATCATTTACCATACTTAAATTCACATAGGAAATAGGCAAGTTTTCATCATAGATAGTTTAATTCTCAGATTGTTACTGTCGGCTTCAGAGCAGTCCCTGCACAATGCTGCTTACTAATTTTTGCTCTATCCAGTCACCTGATCCTAACCAACGACGAGCACAGCACTGAGGGATTGCCATGGTGACGAGGCAGGCCAAAATGTCAAACCTGTGCAGTGCAGACTGCTCTAATTATATTAATCAATAACCAGGGTTTTTGTCCTTGCTTGCAGCTTCATGTTTAGTAGATTCCTGACTCTAAAATGTATGAATGCTGCTTGGCATGTGGTTGACTTTCTCTCCCGGTGATTTGATCGAGTGGCACCTTATTTTTGTTGAAGGAACACAATAATTATTGACATCCGAGCTAATGTCTGTTTATACATGCATGCAAAAAAGGTTCTTTAAATAGATAAATGCAACTGCGGCTAAATATATTCAAAAGATAACATGAGTTAATCCCATTTACTGTGATAGAACTTGGATCCAGAAGTGAAGGAAAATCTAAGGGTGGTACTTTGAAAGCCGCCAATAACTCATTTGAATAAGCTCTGCAATAAAGCCTTCACTCTGTCCTTGGAGGAACTGTGCGCCTGTTTCAGGTTCACTGTAGATGAAATGTAATGTCATTCTGCATTGTAATTACAGTGGCGTCCCGCTAAGCCAGTAATGTACTGTAATCTTAGTGATGATGCCTGCTAAAGCACATCTTAGCTCTGTGTTTACCTCACTGTTTACCATCTCAAGGTGACAAATGATTGAGTTCAGTCTTAGTCCTTGGTGACTAATAATTTACAGTTACTGCAGCAACCTGCCTACACCCATCTGTATATTTCTGTGAATGTCGTCTCTCTCCCTCACACACACACGCACACACACACACGGACACACACACACACAGACACACACACCTACCTACACACACACACACTACACTCCCTACAACTCCCCTGTTAATACTTTGCAAGTCTCCTAAGCATTTGCCTCATCAGACTCCCGATTTATTTACTGTTTTCCCGTCATGGTCTGACAACCACAAGCTGTTATGAGCACCCTGTTATCTTTTTACATAGTTAAGGTTAAAAGCTAAAAATCAAATAAAAATATCACTTCACCTATGAAATCTCAACTATGAAGGTAGCACTGCACATGCACTGCATATAAAATATATATATACAGTGTGTATACCATATATATATCAAAAATTCATCATAGTGGATTAATAATTAATATTGCTCCTATTAATGCTACTGTTTATACACCAATTACTGCCATGTATGTCAGTGAACAAAGACACACTGCCATTATTCACCTGTTGTAAAATCTTATGATTCGCATAAAGTTTTTTTCTTTCTTTCATTCTATATTTTTATTTCAACAGTGGACCCTTTTTCGGCTCAAAGAAATACACAGATCTTTTGGGGAAAAAACTCTTGGATGAAATTAATGTTGTTAAGACTGAGAACAATTTCACCTCTGTGCCCAGTGTAGATTTTAAATTACCACAGAGAGGGCTAATGCCCCAGCAATGCGTGTATGCTCAGTGGACAGTACATGCTAGCTTCGCTGAGGCTCTAAGCACCAAAGTGCACTAAATATAGAACACACAGGTTTGAAATTGGTGCAGAGCCTGCTTTAAAATGCACAACCACTTCCCTACCTTAAAAAATGTCACTGCTCAAATGAATGTAGGATTTGGAGGGTAACACAAAAGGAAACAAATATTTGCCAGGATATAAATTGAAAAACTTAATGGTTTATGTCTTGTTGTTCACAGAAGGGTTTAATATAATGTAGAAATAGATATTGCCTCACATACTGGCCCATAAATTTTGCAATGGGTCACTGCGGTGACTGTGCATATAGTTAGAGTGTATTTGTTTAGCCTGATTAAGTGAATGTGAGCCTGCAGTGTTCAGTTACAACTGTGTGTGTGTGTGTGTGTGTGTGTGTGCGTGTGTGTGTGTGTGTGTGTGTGTGTGTGTGTGTGTGTGTGTGTGTGTGTGTGTGTGTGTGTGCAGGCAGAGGGGTTTCTGCTACTCAAAATCCTCACATCAGCATTCACCTACAAAGCGCTTATGTGGCAGAAACAGTGCTGTGAGTGAGCCTCCAGAGTGACAGGAGGTGAATTAGAGAGTGATTAGAGGTGAATTCTAATTCACGCTCCCGTGTGTCTGCCTGTCATTTGTAGGACAGGGCATTTGCAAACTAACGAGAGGAGTGTCAGACAGGTTGCAGCAGAGACACATACGGCTTGACAGCAGCAGTCCAGCACATGGACAAACAAACACATGGCTGCATGTCCTTACTGACAAAATCATTCTCTGACATAAATCACATACAGTTGGCTGGGAGGGAGTAGTCATTTATGACTTTCTTTGCTGTATGTGAAAGATGTAAAGAGAGTCGAGCTACAGTCGGGACTGAAAGAGAAACATTTAAGTAAAGGCCGTTTGGCCTTTGCCTCCATGCTCCCAAGTTTTACACAAATAAAGCTCAGACACAAACCTGATGGTTTGTTTCATTTATTTATTGACTGATTTTTTTAATTGTATATTTGTTTTGATTGAAGGGTAGCACAGTGGTTCGGTGGTGAGCGCTGTCGCCTTGCAACTAGAAGATCCCTGGTTCGTGTTCCCGCCTGGATCTGGGATCTTTCTGCATGGAGTCTGCATGTTCTCCCTGTGCATGTGTAAGTTTTCTTCAGGTACTTCAGCATCCTCCCACAGTCCAAACATATGCTGAGGTTAATTGGTGATTCTGAATTGCCCTTTAGTGTGATTGTTTGTCTCTATATGTAAGCCTGTGATAGACTGGTGACCTGTCCAGGGTGTCCCCTGTCTTCACCTAAGTCAGCTGGGATAGACTCCAGCCCTCCCATGACCCTAATGAGGATTAAGCAGTGTATAAATAATGGATGGATATTTTGATTGAACATAAAATTCTGCAATCAACTACATGAGTTAATTCCATGAACATAGCTCTGACTAAAACTATCCCGAATAGCATTCTCTTCATGGCATGGAATTATAAAAACTGGACTCTCTGGTACAATTTTTTGTTATCCGACACTGTATATACACTACCGTTCAAAAGTTTGGGGTCATTTAGAAATGTCCTTATTTTTGAAAGAAATGCATTTTTTTCAATAAAGATAATGTTAAATTTATCAGAAATACAGTCCAGACATTGTTAATGTGATAAATGACTATTCTAACAGGAAACGGCAGATTTTTAATGGAATATCTACATAGAGGTACAGAGGAACATTTCCAGCAACCATCACTCCTGTGTTCTAATGCTACATTGTGTTAGCTAATGGTGTTGAAAGGCTAATTGATGATTAGAAAACCCTTGTACAGTTATGTTAACACATGAATAAATGTGTGAGTTTTCATGGAAAACATGAAATTGTCTGGGTGATCCCAAACTTTTGACCAGTAGTGTATATTATTAAATAAAACCAAAAATTCTGAAAAGGACAAAGAATCTAGTTCAGAAAAATGCATGGAGATTAACTAGTTGACACTCAGTAAAAAAAAAAAAAAAATAATAAAATAAATAAATAAATAAATAAAATAAACTTTTTGACGTGTGCATTTCCTGTATCTTTTTTCTTGTAATGCAGAAGATTAGCTGTGGTGATCATAGAATAGATTATAATAGCATCTACAGTGTGATTTATTTGACTGTTTTGACATATAAATAAGAATGCACAGCCTGATCAGTATTGCTGGTTGATATCATCTTATTAGGTTCACACGTGTGGGCATATACTGTATGTTGGCAGGCAAGTATGAAGAAATTGCAGCACATAAAGACCAAAAATGTGTCTGAGGTTTTGCACAAAGCTGTGCTCTAATAGCTCTAAAATGTAATGATAATAATAACAATAATGATGGTAGCAGGGCTCTTTAAAAGCAACAGTGTTACAGTCAAATAGAAGAAAAATTGTGTCTCCTAAAGTTATAATGCAGCTATGTAGCCGTAGACATGCAGCCACACTGCCTGCCTGGTGCTTTCACATAGCAGATCATTGTTTTTCCAAACTCTGACAGTATAGGACAGTGCCTATGAAATACCCAGAAAAATGTGAGCATTAAATTATGCTTCTCACAGGGTTGTCAACTGCACCGTCTCTTTCCCGTCACCTTCAGGTCTCCAGAGACTGATGAGCAGTGAGAGACAGCGAGGACGATCTGACTGAGATGGCTTTTCATAAAAAAAAAAGGTAAAATATGAGGGCATTAAAACACTGCACTTAATCTGTCTATTCAAATTAGCTCCATTAATCATAATTAATTTGCTACATTATATTTCCCTACTTAATTACATGTGCTACAAAGGGATAATTGGCTTGAAGGATGCATATCGTGATCCATCATCCCACCAGAGTGATGTAGAGTTTTCTCTGGTAATTAACAGAGGTGTGCTCGTCACACATACATTGACAAGCATAGACGAGCCAGTGAAAGTACAAGAACATCTTAAAAGGCCTGTTTCTGAATAACTGGGGGTGTGATGTTTGTTGAAACAGAAATGCTTTCTTCAGAGACTGACTGTCTACAGGAAGCAGGTAGGGGGATATACTTCTGCTTTAAACACTAACTTTGTATGAGACATTGTGATTTTTTTTAGAACATTGATTGATCAGTTTCATGTCTTTTGTGCATTTGCAACAGGATGTGTCATCTCAGGCCATTCAGCTGTCAGGTTCACACATTTTGCACAGCGATATTGGTTGGAATGTAAAAAGCATAATATTGCTGTGCAACACCACAGGAGAGAATTGATAGTTTGGAAATGAGCTGTTCAGCACCATTGTTGACAATATAATCACGTTTTTGGCAAAGTTTACTGCGAACACATGGAGGAACGAGAGGAAAGTGAGAGTGGCAAAAGCTCACGAGGATCAAATTAATCAAAAGTAATGATTTGCAAGCAGATGACAGCCACTTGTTTCCAGATTCGAATTATTGCTGTGTGCCAGTGTCTGTGAAGCAAGAGTGTCACTAAAAGGAAAAAATTAAAAATCAGAACAAGAAAAGCACTCAGAGAATGCAGTACTCCGCCAAGGCTGCTCAGTCGTTGTATAACTTCCAACTGATAAGTCTGCAGTGGTTGATTTGTAGTAGGATCGCAATCATTTGATCATCAGCAGGCAGCGGACGTAGTGGTCACTTGTTGTCATAGTTACAGTGATGCTGTGCCACTATCTCCAAAGACACAGAAATCTTTAACAAATCCATGGATCCAGACTATAAGCTGCATCACTGCCACAATCGAATGAGGTGGTCCTTGTGTCATTTCTGTCTGACATCGAGGAGCGGCTAATGCAACTTTTGGTGGTTGTTACTGATGGTGAACCAAGCGAGCGGGTGATGTTTTGCCCATTTTGTGGGGAACATATGAACCGATTGACGCGGTTTTGTTTTTTGTGTGGTCGGTCTTTAGAGTGTTTAAATGGCGCAGATCAGACTGACAGAGTGCATTAGCCGCTCCTCGTCGTCACTTCCGGTTCAATCCCGGAGTTGGGACATTCCCTTTCCGGTTATATTTGGATTTGTAAAAGTGTTTTCGGACTTGTAAAAGTGTTTTTGGACTTGTAAAAGTGTTTTGTCGCTTGTAAATTTGTCTTGGAGGTTGTAAAAGTGTTTTGCATTATGTAAATTTGGAATTTGGATTTGTAAAAGTGTTTTTGGACTTGTAAAAGTGTTTTGTCGCTTGTAAATTTGTCTTGGAGGTTGTAAAAGTGTTTTGTCGCTTGCAAATTTGTCTTGGAGGTTGTAAGTGTTTTGCATTATGTAAATTTGGTTTGCACCTCTCGGCCACCGTACTATCAGCACATTCATGATATTTAATAACTTCGCTCCAAGAACGCTTAATCAGAACCCTAACTAATACAATATAAAATGCTTATTTTATACCAAGCTTAAATGGTTGCTTGAATTTCAAATGCAAACCTACAGCCCTAGCAGCAATGTAGAATATAAAACACCTAATGCAATAGTTTAGATAAATACACTATTAAAAGGGTGCCAATAATTTTGTTTGGATTCCAAAAGTTAGTCTTTCAAGTTAGTTTTTTGTCACTAGACGTATTCTATATGTTAGCTTGCGACAACAATATATTAAACTGTCCATACAAAGCACTTTGATAAATAATGCCAACAAATATGACACAAATAAAACTTAGAAGGCACAATTACTATGTGAATAGTTGTGTTTTTTAGGCCATATTGTTTATTCTCTGGCGATGCTGGCGTTTTCCCTCTGCAGCCAAATTGCCTCTGACTCACAATCCCACAGGTTTGACCCATAACTAAACTGTGGTCATGTGACTTGTTTCATTCTCCATCAAATGAACATTGTAAAACAGCATTACATTTTAAACCAAACATCAGTTTTAAAGGTGTACATTGTCAAAGTTACCTTTCTTAACATCTTTTTTATTGTGCTTTTAATTAGTTTTAATGACCATATAAATTCAAACATTTATGAAATGACAACAAAAATAACTAATTTGAAACTAGAAATCTCAAAATTACTGTCTTTTGGACAGTTACAGGCATCTATAGCTCTGTAAGGGGAAGATGATGCAAAGATATTAAAAAAAATAAAACAAAACTATAGTGATGTATCCAGATTAAAGGTTTTAAAAGCCCATAAATGGTCACAGTCAGCTAAGTTGATGTGAATCATCAATCTTGTCCCACCTTAATCACCCATCAATTTAGCTGCTGCACTTGTTTTGAAATGAAAAGGACAATGTCAAAGTCCTTTACGCAGAGTTCTCCATCAAACGTCTAACTCAAAATGATAAAACAATTAATTTATTGGCTGTTATTAACCTTCTAACATTCGATTAATATTCTCATCAATAATGGTGAAAAGTGTCCTTGTCCTGTTTTGGACAAACTCTATTTAACCTTTGTATGAAAGGTAACCAAAGCCATGTAAATGCTTTTAGGAACGGATATTGTAATGAGTAATCAGAGGTGTGTCTGCCAAACCCATCATCCACGAAATCACACCGTCATTTTCTTCTCTCCGTTTTTCTCTGTCCTATTTGTTTCCAGCTCTCTGCCCTAGAAAGTAAGATACACTGCCATTATGGACTCTCACCTTATTCCACCTGAGTAACAGGTTAACCAGACACACTAATTAAAACAGGACAGCCACAAAGCATTTGTCCTGGCATCCAGACTAGGATGCTCCATGACCCGGTAATTAGAATTTTATTAGCTATGTAATAGATTTTTTTCTATCTACCAGCAGTTTACTTTGATGAAACAAGGAGAGATCATGGTATGTGTGTGTTCTCCATACTAAAGACAGTGGCCTTCAATCGGACTGCAGTGAACTGCAAAATCAAGTTGAGTGCAGTGTTGTCTCAGAGTTTCATGGAGACGTGGAGCAACTTCCCATTAGTGCCAGGAACATTTTAACACCTTTAATTGGAGGAGGTATAGGATGTGGTTCCAGAAAGAAATTGTGCATGAAAGTTAGGTTAAATTTACTGGTCATCATGCAAGAATCATGAGTACAAATAGATTAGTTGCTAAGTGGCATATAGAAGTGATTGTTGAAACCTTATGACATTCACCCAATTACTCATATTTCAAATGAAATTCTTGTGAACTTTCATATAAGACATACATATATTTAGTATAAAATAGATGCAGGAAATGTGAAGGCATTGTAATATAGTCTCATTTTTAAGAAACACAGCATTTCCTTTCACTGATTTGTGGATGAAGTCCAGATTCACTTACCAATTAGACCCAAAACTGCAGGTTCACTGCAGCCATTACTAAACTGCCTAGAGGATCTAAAATCATGGTTGGAAATTCATTTTCTTTGTCTCCATGAAACCAAAACAGAGATTGTTGTTTTTAGCCGTCCGGACTAATTGGTTGACTGTGTTGATGCTGTTTGCCCTCTGGGAATCTATAATCGACCCATCTCAAAAAATCTTTGTGTGATTTTTGACAGTGCTTTTAAATTTGACAAATTGGTTCTGTTGTGAAAAACCGGATTCTTTCAGTTGAGGCTGTTGGCTAAAGTAAAGCTCTATCTGTCCCACAATGACTTTGAGGGAGTCATACATGCCTTCATCACATCTAGGCTAGACTATTCTAACTCTGTATGTTGGTCTTGATCAGATGTCTCTTCATCTGTGTTTTTAAAGGTGTTCAGTGGGTTGGCACCTTCGTATTTATCGAAGCTTTTAACTGTCCATGCTTCAGTTTTATCGCTGAAGTCGGCTAATCAGATGGTCCTTAAAGTTCCCAGATCCAGACTCAGAAACAGAGGCAACCAAGCCTTTTCTGTACCGGCACCCAGTCTGTGGAACTGCTTACCTGTTCAAATCAGAACCGCTCGGTCTTTTGATGCCTTCAAATGTCTACTGAAGACACATATGTACTCTCTGGCTTTTAATTGTAGTTGAGCGTTGACACCTTGGTATTTGGCATTGTTTATCTTTCTCTGTGTATTTCCTCACAGATTGTGTCTTGTTTTCTAGTTTGAACTGTAAAGCACTTTGGTCAACCTTGGTTGTTTTTTTTTTTTTAAATGTGCTATATAAATAAAATTGAGTTGACTTGACTCATAATAGAAAAGTTGAGTATGCTGTCAGTGTCATTTCTTTAGGTTAATATAATGTTTTAATTTCACCATTAGTGTACCTACTTAAAACAATGGTATACTAAAGCAGTTCTGTCACAACTTATACAGCTCAGTGATGAGGTGGACACTATTGTGACTTCGCCTACACTATAATGGAAAGTACTGTAGTCATCTGTCTCTGTGACGTTTGCATCCCTATGACCTCCTCCCATTATAGTCACACTCTGTTCAACCTTAAAAACAGTCTGTTTTTTGACATCTAACTTAATGTCAAACCATTTCTTTTTATTTCTGTCATGGCACAGACTTGCAATTACACTGTGATGACAGCTGCAGTATTATTTTCTCATTCCTTAGCTTCTTTGGGTCCCTTGAAATCACTGTTGACATTAAATATTCTGTTTTTGTCTGCTGATCACAGACAGAAACTTGAAGCTTCAAGCTCCGTGAAGTTGATCTTTTTACTCTTAGTGAAATTTTTGTCAATGAAATTTGCCCTCAAACAGAGATTAATGGGGAGCCATATAACAATCTGGGGGTGTCAGTTATACTAATGGTCAGTTCTAATGAAAGTGCACTTACTCACACACATGGGGGACATTCATCAAGTCCAAGTAAACCATTTATGACAAGTTTGTGCAGTGTGCACAGTTTGATGAATCCAGTTTCCAACACCATGAATTGTGCTTTCTTTGGATTTTTATTTATTTATTTTTTGCCTAAACCTAACTTTATTCTTGGATTCTGCTTGAACTTTCAGTCCCTGCACAGTTGAAAATCCAACAGAAGACCGAAGGTACAACAACAATGATAGGAGGTGTGGCCTTGTGGTGTGCGTAAAAGTGTGACGGTGGGGGTCAGGGACTTTACTCAGTGCAGCCTGGGCAACTAACCAACCATGAGGATGTTCTGTCAAGACATTTCTCAGCTCAACAGACAAACTCTGCCTCCAAAACCATGCACTTTGAGCCTGTGTAGTTGCGTTTTAACCAGATGCACTTGCTGGCACGTTGACTGGGCGTTTAGGATGATGGCGCCCTGTTGGTTTTAAGACCCTTGAATTGAGTCCTGCGTTTGCTGCTGATATTGTTTCCTGTTGTCCCATTCTGAACAACATCTAGAGTATTTGAACAGTATTGTTGTAGTTGATGATGACATGATGGAGCCCGCAGCTGAAGACAATGGACTACTTTTTCTGGGTTGAAGGTCACACTGCCTGCAGCTGAAGTTGCAGTACCTGCTAATACAAGAACATGACTCTTTGGAAAATACTACAAATGGTGTTTGTAGTAAAGCCTGTTCTCCTTGTAATTAGATGCAGTTTTTTGTGCATGTAGTGTTGGAAAATTGCATTACATAAACTCCTACATGGTGTGTGGTACATAGTAGTGTAGTATTGTATAGTATATTTTGATACAGTGGCAAACAGATTCATACAGTTACACAATACTGTACACTTAGTTTTATTAGTACACAATTTATATCTTTATTAACTGCTTACGTTAAGTCACTATAGTGCACACAACACTGTATTTCTCAATAACCTAACTTAATATTTTTGATTTGCAGTTTAATCGAAAAAGCCAGTAAGTAAGTACCACTACGCTGTGAATGGCTGTGTGCTTCATTTTACATAATAGCTACAGAAGACTGAACATGTGAATTTAAGCTCAAATATAAGATCATGCCAAATATTGTATCCAATCTAATAATCAAAACTCTTGAATGTCATGAACAAAAATTCAAATAGCAGTTGTTGTTTCCTTTTTTAATTAGCCTTTTAACAATTTTCTTTAACTGTTTTGAACTTTTGAACACCTGAACCATCCATTATTAGATTATACACTACTTGTCCAAAAAAACAGTCACCACCTGGATTTAAACAAATAGGTAAGAGCCTTCCATTGGATAATTACTGCAGTGATGAATATGTTTCAGCTGCAACAACTTATTTAACCTTAGCTGATGCAGCGAGGAGCTTCTCATTTCTTAAACAACCATGTTAGAAGACACATCCTGTGGTCATAGAAAGGATGTTAATCTGTTTCAAAAGGGTCAAATTATTGGCCTGCATCAAGCAAAGAAAACAACTAAGTAGATTTCTGAAACTACTAACATTGTGTTAAGAACCATCCAACACATCTATAAAACCTGGAAGGATAGTGGTGAACCATCATCTTCGCGGAAGAAATGTGATCGGTCATGTGGTCTGATGAGTCCAGATTTAACCTGTTCCAAAGTAATAGGTGCATCAGGGTAAGAAGAGAGGCAGATGAAGTGATGTACTCATCATGTCTAGTGTCTACCAGCCTGTGGGGGTTTAGGGTTATGATCTGGGGTTGGTCAGGTTCAGCAACATTATGTTCCCAAAGAATGAGGTCAGCTGACTACCTGAATATACTGAATGACCAGGTCTTTCCATCAATGGAGTTTTTCTTCCCTGATGACATGGACATGTTCCAAGATGATGATGCCAGGATTCATGGGGCTCACATTGTGAATGAGTGGATCAGGGAGCATGAGACGTCATTTTCACACATGGATTGACCTCCACAGAGTCCAGACCTCAGCCCCACTGAGAATCTTTGGGATGTTCTGGAGAAGATTTTGCGCAGCGGTCCGACTCTCTCATCATCAATATAAGATCTTGGCAAAAAATGAATGCAACTCTGGACAGAAATAAATGCTGTGACATTGCAGAAGCTTATTGAAACAATGCCACAGCAAATGCGTGTCATTCTCAAAGCTAAACGTGGTCCAATGAAATATTAGAGTGTGCAACTTATTTTTTTGGATGGGTTGTGTATTTTCCAACTGGAAGTTGTAGTAATTTTCAGAAAATGCTCCTGTCTCTGTTTTTCGTCTCGTCACTCCTCTCTATCCATTCTTTTTCTTTGTCTTCCTTCCTTCTTGCACATTTCTCCATCTCTTGTCTTTTAATCTCTTTCTCCTGCTTTTCCTCTTCTAATTCCAACCTCCCTCAAATCCTGAAAGACATTCCCTCTTCCTCGCAGGAGTTTTCTCCTCCCTCACCTTGCTCTCGGCGTGGGAGGGTGGTGAGAATGAAACAGCATTCTGGCCAGCTGAGCCAGTAAGAACTGAAGGTGTAATAAATGGCATCATACTACTTCCATGATGCTGCTGTTAGCCTCACCCACCTCAGGACTAATCACTGACTCAGAGATTTTAAGCTCTACAAAGGAGAAAAGCGTAAATACTAACCATTTACAGTTCTTTTAGTAGAACTCACTATTGTAACAAGTGTTGCACCAACATACTTTATATTTTTGCTTTAAATATCCCCACTTATTCTTCACCAAATGTTAACAATTATTACAGCAGTGTATCAAACGCCAGTGATTAAAGGTGTTTAATCAAGAGCACACTGTAAAGTGTCTTCAGGGTCTACCAAGTCAAATTTAAAACTATTTAAGATCTTTGTAGGACCCCATTTTATGACCTATTTTACAACAAGTTTATGATCATTTTTGTCAGCCTTTTTAATAAAGAGGAATAGCCACAATATCTCCACTAATTTAATCGGTAAAGACTGCTCATATAAATGTTGTTTATTTTGAACAATAGGGCCTTGTTGCAATAGGCCTGAAATGAAAATTTTAGAATTAAGAGTTTTAAAAACTTTTCAAGGACCCACAGGAACCCTGAAAGAGAAATCTGCCTCTTTGAACTCACTCAAAACCTTTGATGGTGACATTGCGTTTGCCAGAAAAGGGGTTTTCAATGGGTGCTTGCCAATGGATCAGTTTTTCTGACAGCTCACCTGTCCCTGGAGAATCAGCATCCATTCCAATATGCTATTTAATATGCAAAGACAGACAACTAACCTTTGTAACTGTCTAGTGTAAGTTAGCTACATGCCCTCTCATTTATGTCACACACAATTAGCAACACTACATTCTGAATTTAGATTATCTAGCAACTTAGTTCTGTTAACATTGCAGTGTCTACTCTTCAAACAATACTGTGACCCAATGATGAGCTAATTTAAAGACATATTATGCTTAGCTAAGTGAAACCCTGTACTATGCGCTTTAATTGAAGAAATATAGATGTTACAGCAGAGCTGCCATTGTCGATTATGTTGTTGTTGACACTACATTGAGGGTAATTTTGCCGATGTAGTGTCCAGTGCTTGGGTTACAGACACACTAAAGCATTCTCTACTGTTTAAGTAGTCTAAATAGCAGGCTGGCATGGGAATTTGAACTCAGTAAGCGTGTCCTACGGGGCTTTGACAGTCACTAGAAGCACTTGCTGCATGAGGCGGAGGCCCTGCTGTTTATCACAGTTAACACTCATGTTTTCAGCCAATATCTTGTTAAGCTCTGAATATGGTGCACTCGGCAAGCTCACGTGTTTTCTTTACTGCCATTACAAAGATGTAAATCTTGTTCTTGCTCATGTTTATTGTGCTTACTAATGCTAACACAAGTAGCAGTGATGTGACAGGGACACCAATTGTGGCTACAGCCAGAATTCTATTTTATTTTTTCCATTTCGTTTTTTGTGCAGCAGCTGCCACCCCAGGCTCATAGTCAGCTCTATTTTGTTCACAGCTGGAAAGGGTCAAGATAACCACGGCAAACTAAATTTTTGACTTCAGCTTGGCTCAAGCAATGCAACTAATTGGGGATAAGGGAAAAACACATGACAAATTATGTGTATTAAAAAAAGAAGACTTTGAAGAATGTGCTTATGTGTTCAGTACCATGAAATGAAATAAGATGAGGAGTTCCTCTTAGTTTAGACTTTATCTGTTAGGTCTTTTCTCTTAGAAGCTCAGATGCAGGGAAGAGATGGAGTCAGACTATGCAGCTATAGTCTTTTATTCAAAAAAAACAAGGATTACAGAACTACAGATCCCAGGGAAACTCAAAATACCGGAAGTACCAGAACTACAGGATAATGACATAAACTCGAACACATTACTGCCTCGAGTGGCTGGCGGACCCACAGCAGGTATTTCCCGGGCAGGAGATCTACAGTTTAACACTAGCTCAAATTACTACAGCAAGTTCAGAGAAACGAAAAAGGCTTATTAAGGAAGCCACCCAAACTAAAGTGTCAAACTAGACACACAAACTAGAAACTCTAAAGTGGAATAACCAACAAACTAGGAAGCTTGAACACTACAGCTATTAGCACTCTAACTATGAGCTGAGGTTCTGTAAACAAAAAACTACTATAGCAAAATTATTCACTAAGAACTATAAACACTAAACGGAGTCTTGCTCGGACGGGTGCTCAGCTGGCAACTAGGAGGAATGACTGGCTGTGGCTCGAAGGTGGAGCGGAGGCATGGACATGTGTCTGCAGTGGAGACGGCAGGTGAGGACTGAAGCTGGTAGTCAACCGACGGAAGTCCAAATCTGGGAGCAGTCCAGGCTGAGAGGAGAACAGAAACACATTACTAAGGTTCTTAAAAAATACACAGCAAGACTAACTGAGTCAATACTGAGTAGTAGCTTTTACGATCTAACGTAGAATGAAGAGAAGAGTCAGGTTATATAGTGACAGAGAGGTGGACTGATCGGCTCTGCACATCTGCTCCCACTTCTGCTGATTGCTCTGATGAGGAACGTCTACACCTGCCGCTGCTGTCTCACCGTCTCTCCTTCCTAAAAAGGAAACACACATAAGGGGAAGGAGGGGCTCTAGCCAGGACCTGCAGAGGCAGGCCTAACATTATCATGTTTAATTCAAGGACCGAAAATATGCTAAAGTCATGAAAGGTTAACGCTTCGGTAATACTGCTTGAATGTTCAGAAACCTGTTTTTTCTGTTGGCGGATTAAATTATAGTCTACTAAAAGTATATATGAATGTGCTTAAAGGATTTAGCCACTACCTGTAGCCACACAGCGATACTGTTTGTGTTTTATTTGGCAAGATTATTTCCTCCGCCACTGGGAACATTTGCACTAACCTGAAACAAGGGAGCTGCCGGCATTGTGATTGCGAGGCCCGAAGTATTAGAAGGTTATTTTTGAGAAACACAATAAGGCCTTTCCAAATAAAGCTTCCAACTTCTTTGGAATAATTCTCTCAGCCTTTCCACCCCAAAAATATTTTCTGCTAAATATGAACGTCAGCTCTCTGTTTCTGCATAGAGGAGTGTTTCATGCTGCATGCTCTCTTCATTCTGCTAGAATGGTGCTTGAAATTTTGGGTGCACTAACCCTTTGATCACTCAAGCAACACAATAATGCAAAATAAAATTTAAAAAAACTTTATCCCAGTAATAAATTATTTAGTGTTTTTTCCTATTTAAGTATGCATCAGAGACGACTAAATCTTGTACAATTTCGGTAATTTATACAGTGTTATCACATGCATGGATTAACACTTTTTAATGTTAGAGTTTACACATGGATCATTTCAAGTCACATACTTACCATAAAATGTTAGCAGCTGAACAACCTTTAGTTTAAAAGGTCGATAAGCAGATCCATGTCCTCAGTAGATCTGCTTTTTGATCTTTTTCACAAATCTGTCAAAGAAATCTTAATGCAAAAGTCTAAAAGTATTTTTGTTTGATGCTTCCAAACAATATTATGAGCCTTGGCACCAATGTGTACAACATGTTAGTGTGTCTTTTAGCACATCTAATTAATTGTGAACATGAGTTCATCGTGGGAGTATGCAGCCCTGATATTCTCGCATATACATAAGCTTTCAGTTGATTTGGCATTAAGCGCCCGTGATGTCCTTCTACACTCCATGTGCTCATTCTAAAAATGAAAAAGGATCCTCTCAGTCCAGTTTTCCCTCTGTGTGACTAATATCTTTAATCAAGCCAATAACTTAATGCTTTGATGAACCTTGGAACACAGAGCAATTACTATGTGCTGAGGTGGCTTGTTTTATAACTGAGGTGAGAACAGCAATTCCAGTCACCCTATCAATCAGCAGAGGTGAAATGTTTGAACTTCTCCCGTGAAACTGCATGATGACAGTTAAATGAAGGCCAAGATGATGGCGGCTATGTGTAATTGAATTTCTCCTTCAGACTAGGCCAGCATTGAGTCATGGACCCGAGGAAGTGTTGCTGTCAATTTTTCAGTTTTAACTGATTGAAAATGAGAACAAGCCCAAACTCTCAGGAAGCACTTAGAGGCTTGTAAGTCATCTGTTGTATTTTTTCTCCACTGTTATCTGCACATCTAACTTCACCTGATCCAATAATCTGGCCTGGCCTGCCAGCTTGTACTGACAGCGTGCTTTCTTGACTGTGTTGCAATGTGGCATGATTACCCCATTTGCACTTTGTATTAATGCATCACTATTAAGTGTACCCGACTACACTGTTGGAAAAAAAAAGTTCCAGGATAATTTGGGCATATTTATACCTGCAAACTTATTTCCCATTAAAGTGACTTTTGTGGCTTTAAGCATCCCGCAAGCTTTGTACTTTTCATTGTCATTGTAGAGTTTCTCTTAAATGAGGACTTGCACAAAACAGCTTTTGCAGCACAGTTCAGCCTGGGCTACTTGCAGCTTTCCAAAGAAATCATTTTTATTATTATTCCTTGAATATTTTTTTATGAAGATAAAAGTATATTTGTCACTTGGAAGTGCCATTATGTTATCTGCATTAGTTTTTACTTACTGTATGGAGAGCTGAGTGTTCCCTGCTGCTGGTCTTGACATTTTCTTTGAGTTGACTTTAGGACATGACAAGGCTAATCTTGGACAACAGTGCTGCAGATTCAGTTTTTATAGTTCCACAGCTGGGATTATTCCAATCTAAGTCGAACATCTGCAGGTCCCAGTCTTTACAGCTAAAATGTTCCTGGGTCACTCCAGAATTGGAGGACATTTTACAGTCTACCCATCGAATTTCAAATAATCCATGTACAAAATACTGAAACATGCGGTTGTTGTGTAAATTTACTTGTCCTGAGACCAATTCTAAAAAAGAAAACTAGAAGAAAAGGATGTTTGAAAATATTTTTAAAATACCAAATAAGTCTGGAATTCCCTCTAAAATGACATTTTTCTCTTGTCCCACCCCCCTGATGACCAAACTGAATCTCAAATAAAACTGTTAAAATGAAATCTAAACATCCTTGTTTTGGTTGTTCAGCAGTCTGCAGCTGCTGATCTCCATTTCCTCCTTGCTAACGTCATGTCTGTAAGTATGTTTGTCCTTAAGTATATTTTGGTAACATGTTGAGTCATGGTAAATTAGGTGGTGCTTTATTGATGCATATTTCTGTTTGATATTATTCAGTAGCCTAACTTTAAAACTGTTTGTATTCAATTTACAGTTTCACAAAAAAGGAATTGCCAGTAAACTTCATAAAATCTAAAATGTCAATGTAAAGTTTTTGGAACTGTTTAACTGGATGGATAACTAGCATTGCCAGCTAGCGAGACCTTCACACACGTATTGTTCACTGAACACCAAAACTCCGACGACCTAACCTCAACGTTGTACCAGGACACCTCCTGTGTCTGCTGCTGCTCTGCTAAATGTGCACACTTTGTGTAGACACGATGTAGTACTACTTACTTTTCATGACCTCTAAATAGTAAAATTAGCACTATTCATGTGGTGGAAGACTTGAGTGGAAATAGAAAAATTTGTACGACAATGCAAATCATCAGATCTTGTGTTCATTGTGACTGTTTTCACCTTCAAAGTACCTGTAAAAATGTTTGCACAGAAATTCTAGACTAACTTTCTCCCTTACAATGATCGTGTCTCACCTCCCTGCTCCATCCTGAGCTTTGCTACCACCTCACCTCTTTCATCCTCTTTCCCTCAGCGCACAGCCCAGTAATAGTTTTTCCCCAGCAATTAATTCCTCCGCTGACCCCCCCCTGCTCTTCCTTCCCAACCCTCATCACTGTGGCCCTGTCTCCTTGGGCTCCAGGGCCTGATGAAATGAAAACTGTTCCCAACAATTATTCCCCCCGCCTTCTCCTTTGGTTACAGTATCTGCTCCGTTCCCTTCTCCCTTCCTTCCGCAAACCTCAACAATTAATGGAGCTCTTCAAGCTTGTGAAAAGCTCCTCACCTTGACAAATTATGACACTCTTGGGGCTAAGCACGTTATCAAAATCCAATGTTTGTTTACGTAAAAAATAGAGTGTGCATAATTTTTAAAGGAGTGAAGGTTTCTCCAGGTTTGCAGAACACATTTAATTTAAATTTTGCCAACTCATCTCTCCTTGGTGTTGTGATAAAACATGACATGTTTTCCCTACAGAGCTGTTTAGTATGAGCACATCACAACTGTGAAACAGAGTACCCTGGAAATTAATTTCAGGTGCACAGTTGAGACAGAAATAATTTTTTAACGCTGTGTTGAGAATTTGTCAACGTTAAATGAAAACTGGGCGTGTTAAACCCAAAACGGTTTTTAATATCTGTTCTGGAAAACTAAATGCAGATGTGAATGAATCTAAGATGCTGGTTTTACCAACTAGAGCTGGTGAAATTATCTTTTGGCTTTCAGCTTTGTCCTTTTTTGTCACATTTATCTCACAGAAACTAAAGTATCCATAACCAGCCTAAATATAGAGCAGTTCTGTTTGCATGACATGGCAGGATGCTGTCATAATAACCCTTAGATGCATAAGTGGGTCAAAAATGACCTGGTGAGGTTGTTTTCTTGCAATATCTTTATAATGGAAAGTTTTTATTATTTCATATTCCAGATATTCCTCAAAAAACAGCTTTTTTTGTATCATTCCATTTAAATTTTTCAATGACCTGTTATACTTTTAAAGAAGCTGTGATGTTTGTATTTCTACCTTAAGCTCTTAATCACTGAAAATATCATACAAGATGTGAAGAAGTGCACAAACTTGGAGTGACAGAGAGTTGAAAAATGTCAGCAAAATGGATGTTGACATTCTTCTGTTGCTGTTCTATGTAATATTCTTCTTTTTCAATTATTAAAATGGTCAAAATCTGCTGTAAAATGAAAAATACACATATTTCAAACATGAAATCTTTCTTGTGTGGACAAAAATACAAGCAATAATACAAATGATTATTCTTAACCAATTGATTCTTGTATAGGTAATTTTTGACCCACTTATTGAAGAGTGTAGGGTCCAATCACCTATGCATTTATGTTTTTAGCAAGTATCATGAGCTTTTTGCTTGTGTTTTTCTGTGGTACTTCATGTATTAGACTGTTTTTAGGCAACATGTGAGTTCATAAAAATGTGTTCTCATGTTAGATTGTCAGATAAACGGATCAAAAATGTTATATAGAGCTTGGTGATTTGCTCGTTGTTGAAACGTGTTGATGGTAGCAGAAAAATCATTAGGATGCATCATCTGGGAGCCGTGAGTACAGAAATTTTTTTGCCAATCCATTTTGAGAATGTGATGATACTTCATCAACTTTGAAAAGGGTTGACATTTGGATTTGTCATAGGGAGGCGTCGATGTCTGAATAAAATTTTACGGCAATCCATGTAATGAGATACTTTAATCTGATCAAACAGTTGGACCAGCACATCAGTATTTCCATCTCCAGATAAATGCTGCTATTGTGGCAAAATTTTCAATCAATTAACATCATAGGTATTTATTTTTTTCAGCACCATGTTGTGCACCACAGTGGGTCATTGCTGTAGTCCAGAGTGTGTTGAATCCTCTGAGGTTGTATTAATGAGCCTTCAAATGATTTTCTACTAATCCACAAGACTTCTGCTCCTCAATGTGCAGGTCAATACTTTTCAGTCCTTCTGTGAGCACCTGCGGTTTAACAATGTTGATTCTGGCAAATCGAGTACCTTTGATATCACTCTGATAGATTTTGGCTTTCTTTATATGCCTCATTGTCTTTTTTCTTCTTGAAAGGTCAATATTGTACTGCCCGTGCTGACTCCACCTCAATCAGACATTTTTTGAGCTCTTTTATAAGTGAACTAACACTGACAGCTGCCCAAGTGTCCAGTTCCGTTTCAACTTGCCATTTGCACATGTTAAAAGGGCTACATCTCAGACACAGCTTTTTTTTTTTTTAACATTGATGACAAGTAAAATCAAAGCTGAAGCTCAGCACTTTGATGTAGTATCCATTATTTTCTTTCAGACTGGATCTGCTGAAGTCTAGAACTTGAAGAACAAAGAAGTGCATACATACTTATGGTCAGGACGTCAGGAGCCTGTTGAAATGAACATTACACTTGCACGCTACACTTGCACACATAACCATGCACAGATAGTATGCACGTAGGTTTGGTTATATACATTTACAATAAAAGCACTTCGCCAAAGCTGCTCAGTCATTGTGTCATTTCCAACGGATAAAATCTTGAAAAAATCTGAACTGACGGCACCATAGAATGTGGCCATTTATATAGATTCACCCACAGACAAAATGAACTTGCGCTGAGCACAGGTGTGTGTTATGCATGTGTACGTTATGTACGGATACCGAATGGTGTGACCTAAATATGTAGCTGGCGCTGGGAATTGATGGGACTAAGAAACACCCCCACAATTTAATCAACTGTTCCTTGAATTATTTCCGACGGAGAAGTCCCGATAAGTCAGCAGCGGTCGATTTGTAGTAGGATCACGTGATCGTCAGCAGGTAGCTGATGTAGCGTTCACTTGTTGTCATAGTTACAGAAATAGATACAGAAATCTTTAACATATCCATGGATCCAGACTATAAGCCACATTGCCACCAAAATCTAATCACTTGGTCCTTGTGTCATTTCTGACCTTCCCTGAAAATTTCATCCAAATCCATTAGTCTGTTTGTGACTAATGTTGCTAACAGACAGACAGACAGACAGACCAACAGCGATCATCACATTGCTCTGCCATTATTTCACCTCCTTACCAGAGCAAAAACTTGGTTCAACGTTTGTTCATCCATATTGTTAGAATACTAACTTAAAAACACAGCAGAACACATAGAAACTTTAAGTTTCTGATTTCTTCTTGAATTCTGAATTCTTTTAACAACAACTTACTCATACGCACCCTCTCAGAAAATTCACACCATACAGTGAATGATATGTGCTGTGCTAGTTTACATTTTTATAAGTATCCGTACAGATTTTTAGCACAAAAAGCAAAGCTGATTATGGAGCGCCTTGCAGATTTGCAGTGGTCATATCAAAGTGTCTGCAAGCAAAGATGAACACGCTAAAATCTTTTTTAAATGGCATTTCATGATTGTTGAAGGCTTATTTTTGGTGTAGAAAGCGAGTCCCTGCCGGACTGGCTACGTCGTGAGTTGTGTATTACTGTGTTTGGATGCATTTGCAATAACTAAAATGTGCTCAACCGCAATACAGTGAATGATATCTGCTGTGCTAGTTTACATTTTTTAAAATAATAAATCATAAAAAAGCAATTTTAAAGTGTCAGTCAAAGGACCCCAGTATTCAGTGTAACAGCAGGCTGGAGAGCTTTATGGAACAGGTGACAGGCTTTTCATGATGGACTATTGCGACTGTCTAGGTAGAAGGTGCAATACAGCAAGAGAAAAGTGTAATTTCCATATAACTATATCACTTCTTTAGGCAGGAACTGAGCAAACAAGATGAAAAGTATGAGGTTGTTCTCCATGAACTCACTGTAGAATGCCATAAATTGTCTCATCGTTCTGCTGTTTTAACGTGATAGCATAGGAAATATAGCAACGAGTCATAATTGTAACTCTGTTATCTCATCAAAAACGCAGGGATCTTTATCAATAACTAGCAGATACAAATGGACGTTGAAACAAAAAAGCACTGACAGCATCAAAGAGCCGCAATATGCCTTATCACCCTAATTACATTAAGTTGCACTATGCAAAAGTGTGTTACTTTGTTGGTTAGTTTGACAACATTTACAAACACTGAGCACCCTTTTAACCATTAGATGCATAAGTGGGTCAAAAACGGCCTGGTGAGGTTGTTTTCTTGCAATATCTTTGTAATGAAAAGTTGTTATTTCGCATTCCTCAAAAAACATGTTTTTGATGTCATTCCATTTACATTTTTAAATTACCTTTTGTACTTTTTAAGAAATTACAAGATTTATATTACTATCTGAAGAGGATCAAAAATGACCCGCATGCATTTCCCATAGAATTTCATGGAAACCTGTGATTCTTATCAATTGTGGCTGTCAGGAATATATTTACTAAGGAACACACACTCTATGCCAGAAGTGTCACCGATGAGGAAGATTATTTTACACAGCAAGGCCTGATACATCAAAGTATTATCTACATTATTTACCTCAGAAAAAAAAGTGATGCCACCATACTGATATTTTTCAACATACTTGCACGTTCATGACTCTTGTGTGAAAAAGTATAAGTTATTATTATTATGGATCATCAAATTAGCCTACTTTACAACTAGCCAACAGTAGCTAGCTATCTAAGCTAGCTAACATTACTCTATGTATTGAGTGTGTGTGTGTGTGTGTGTGCATATTGACCGATAGGTTTGCCTGTCAAATATTCTGTTCCTTTTATGTTTCCTCATCTGAAGTGTTAGGTTTACAAGACAAATGGTCAGATACTGGATGATGGAGAGGCAGTTGTGAGTTTGGACTCAGAATCTGAAATCTCAGACATCTCAGATGATGAGGACCCAGATTATCATCCAACTGGAAACCCAACTCTCCTAACTGAACAGGATCAATCAGACACAGAAGATTCCTCTGATGAGTCCTCTTAAGGGGAGCGTGAAGTCCAAACGATGTCCAACAGAATAAGCCATAAGGACTCTGATTGGAGCGACTTACCTCCCACTCATAGCAGAACACCAAGCCATAAAATGCTGAGAAGTTGGTCAGGGCCTGCATCGAGCCTTACCACCATCATCTCACCAAAACGTGCATGGAAGCTCTTTATCACTGATGATATCATACAAGAGGTGATGAAGTACACAGACTTGGAGGGACGGAGAGCAGCAACAGCTGGAGGAAAATAGAGGAAAAATGTCAACAAAGTGGATGTTGACATTCTTCTATTGCTGTTCTATGTAATCTTCTTTTTCAATTATCAAAATGTCAAACATGAAATCATTCTTGTGTGGACCAAAATTTAATACAAACAATAATGCAAATGATTATTTTTAATCAAAATGACAAAAATGGCATAAAAACACACTGATTCTTATACAGGTCATTTTTGACCCACTTATAGAAGAATGTAGGGTCCAATCACTGGTGCATCTAAAGGTTAAGGAAGTTAAGGTTTTTGTGTGCACTTTTGGTCATTCTATGTGCATTTGAATAGCTTCCATTAATAAACTTAATATTTTACTCACAAATGCGTTTCAGTAAGACTTATAGTAGTTTCTATGCCCACAAAAAATGTTTGAGGTGCAGATTTCCATAGGATATGAACACACTTAACTGTGTGTAAGAACATGGGTGAGTTGTCACCAATTATGTATAGATTACAAGGTTTCCTGCATGCCTGTAGGAAAGGCGCGTGGTGATTGAAAAGCCTACCTGGCTTTGCAGAGAATTCCTCCTAATTGAATGCATGCATGGCTGGAGAAATGGATAGAGTTTTGGGGCATACTAAGTATGCCTAAGCTCATGAAAATTACAAATTTATCCTATGGAATCCCAAGCAAATTATTTTCAAAGTGTGATTAATGGTGTCTGTCAAACACACACACACACACTCACACGCAAACGAAAAATCAATTTCTGGCCACAGGGCAAATGCTCTACACAATAGATTGTGGAAGGTTAACATATAGAAATTATTAACTTACTCGACTCCGGATTTAACATTAGCACAATACCTTTGATCTGCTTGTACAACCAATACAGTCAATGAGGCTACATCCACACAGACATGTTTTCAATTTGAAACAGTGTTTTAAAACAAAAGAACTAACACTATCCACATGAGTATTTTATCACAATGTCAATGTCAATCATCATCATCACGGCACGCAAGTACCTTTCAGTCACTGGAATTTGGTGCAACTTTCCCAAATTATCTTTTCAAAGATAAAATTTATGGGCTAACATCTTCGTCTACTATCAGATTGATGGCTGCTTTCAGGTGTGGTCAGTTTTTTTCCTCTTCCTCAGAACACCGTATTTCAAGCGTAATATTAATCCCAGTGTTACGTTAAAATATTGTGTTCTCTTCCTTCCTTTTCCCATCATTCACATCTCACCATCTTATTTGTTTTGTGTTGTTGTTGTTGTTAATCTTAAGGTGTGTTATTGTTGTTGTTATTGTTTAGTTTAATAAATGTACATAAATATAAGTTCAGTGCCTCAGCAGTTTTTCTGTTGTTCACATTTAGGTCCCTAATTTGTATAGATTCCAGCTACCTAAATTGGATACATAACTTGTCAAGCTAAATGATTCCCTTTACAATTCCTGAAGCTGTTCTTGACAGCGCAACAAGAAGTGTTTCATATGCTGCATTATTATATTTGTCTTATCAAAATACTTTGCTGGTCGAATATCAGGTAGACTATGTAATAATTCTGCAGAACAATCTTAACCCCATTTGAGCAAACATATATCCTACATTTTATACATTGGTGGAGAAACATTATTAATAATCGTACAGTTATAATTGGTGGATGACTGTTCACATTATGCTGACTGTGTGCTCCATGTAGCGCTGGTAAAATCACTGGCATATTTGTCACAAGTTGCTTGACTAACAGCTCACCTCCTGCACATTTAGTCAGTAGTAGAAAGATAAAATGCATCTGCTAGCATAGATGACATGTATGCAGTACCTATAATCCACTATCCATGTTAAATTGACCACTAGCAGTCAAAGCTGATGTTTTTATTTTCTTCCACTTAAGGTTAATGTGATCGCGTCGTGGCAAGTCAGGAAAGAAGTCATAATAGCTAATGATTATGATAGCAAACGTGGGTTTCTGCATTGTTTCCAAAGCTCCTTATTTCTGCCAGTCAACACTAAAACCCAGCTCCAGAGTTTTCTAACTAACACTGGATCAACAGTCTACGTTTTAGGGGTCCTAACACACCAGAGAAAAATATATGCATTTAAAAATGGACATGTATTAGTGTAGACGTATTCTCAATGACAACAAACAGAAAGGTTATAATCGCTTTCTTTTAAGCAATCATTTTGGAGAATATTAATTTGTCATGTAAGAGGAGCAGAATGATTAATTCTTTTCATATTGAAATTGCAATTCTAAAGAGTACAATTTTCAATTTAAAAGTGCCTCAATTTTAATTATAAATTACATAATTAATTGCTTCTAATGAAGCTGTGGAAAATGAAAGTTAAAGCTGACATCTGATAATTTTAGCAGATAAATTTACATCTGTCACCAGAAAATCCATGCAGTTATAGCTAAAGCTGATTATCTATGTTAGTGAAAAAACTAAAAACCTTCTCCACATTATGTGAATATCATTTTTAAAAAAAAAAAACACATACCGGAGTTATGCTGTAGTACATTTAAAGGCAAGAGAAAGAGAAAGTGTTTTGTGACTACTTTATACCCCAACAGACTGTTGTCAGTGGAGCAGCAAACTCCGGAGCTAAACCAGACCAGCTGACCAACACACACTGCAGCCGTTACAAATCTTCAACCAGCTCTGTTGGAGCAAAGCAAATAAGCCAGTTTGTAGTTGCTTTCATTTCAAAAGATCTGCGGTTGTACAACATTTTAGATTAAAATGGCTTTCCCAGAACATAGCCCTTTAACAAAGAGGCTGTTCTCCTTTGCTGGAGACATAACATTAATAACACAGTAAAACACTTTCTCCTCCTTTACTTCACAACACACACATCAACTTCAGCTGGTAATATTTGTCAATAAATTACATTTTTCTTTATTATTTCAATATTTCTAATTTTACAGCCTGACATGACTTAGACATAGTTTGTTGTTATTACCATCACAGGTCAAGAATGCAGCTGTTACACACTGAAGACGTGCATATGACACCACTTATGAAGGTCTGTTATGTGTGCACAAACTGATGTTGTCTTAACAAATGTCTAAATAGACATTAAAAAAAAAGAATACAAACTTAATTTGGATGTTGATTTGATTAAAAAAAAAAAAAAAAAAAAAAAAAAAACAGGAAAAACCCTCAGAGACTGCAGTACTCCACCAAGGCTGCTCAGTTGTTGTATCATTTCCGACGGCTGAAATCTTGAAAAAAAAAAAATCGTGGCAGAAATCACGACACTATAGATTTAATATAGATGGACCCACAAACAAAATGACCATGCGCTGAGCACAGGTGTGTTTTATGGATGTGTACAGATACTGAATCGTGTGATCTAAATATGTAGCGGGTGGCGGGAATTGATGGGACTCAGAAACACCCCCACAATTTAATCAACTGTTCCTTGAATTATTTCCGACGGATAAATCCCGATAAGTCTGCAGCGCTCGATTTGTAGTAGGATTGCAATCAAGTGATCATAAATCGGCAGCTGACGTAGTGTTCACTTGTAGTCATAGTTACAGTGCTGTTATCTGGCAATGATACAGAAATCTTTAACCAATCCGTGGATCCAGACTATAAGCCGCATCACTGCCAAAATCTAATCACTTGGTCCTTGTGTCATTTCTGACCTTCCCTTAAAATTTCATCCAAATTTGTTAATCTGTTTTGAGTCATGTTGCTAACAGACAGACTGACAGACAGACAGATAGACAGACAGACAAACGTACGCCGATCGTCACATATCTCCGCCGAGGTTCCATCTCCTTGGCGGAGTAAAAAGCTCCATTATTTTCTAGCTTATGTCAATGTAAAATCAAGATAAATTTGTAGCAATTATTGGTACAAACACATATAGTTATTTGCAACTGCAAAGTTATTACAAAGTTGTAATAACTTTGCAGTTATTACAACTGCAAAGCTATTGAGCTACAGACAATTTAATCTGGAGAAAATAAAAGAAAAACTATTTAAATCTCAGTTGCAAAGACAAATTAACATGAGATGTTTTCCTCAAATCATTCTGCCTTACCTGCGGGCAGAAATGGTTTTTCAAACACAGATTTCTAAACCACAATTACTTATTTGTGCGGCTGTTTTGACACTGTATGTGGCACCGAATGTAATTTTTGTGAAAAGGAGGGTACATAATAAATATTTTTGTCTGCAGACCTGATAAGCCAGTCACAAGAAGACACTTTGCTGTTAACCTCAGTGTTCCCTTGACTCCATTGTCTAATTAATGACTGTTTGATGCATTATCCTCTATTTGTTTGTAGCTGATGTGCTGTCACTTTTAACTAAAGGCTGTCTGGGATGTCAAAGCTGGGATTTATTTATTTGTCTCCTGCTGACTCTTGAAATGGAGTTCTCAGACTCCCTAACACTCAGATTAGAGTGAGCGCTTTTGTTCCTTATTTTCCTCTACCACTGTCATTGCCCCACTAGAGCCAGTTTCATTCAATTGGACATTCACTGAAAATTCACAGTTACTGCAGCACATCTTGTGCTTTATAGAAAATGGATAGCCAGAGTAGTTAAAGGCAGAAAGAGGGAGCTGTTAAATTGCCTGTTATTGATTTGTAAAGCAAAATTTCAGCAACATTTCATTGAAACTGTTCTTTTAGACAGTTTTTCTGTCTGTTTCTGCACATTACCAATCACAAAATAAACCAGTCTGAATGTCTGAGGAGCTGTCTTTGCAAGGGAGGATATAGAGAGACTGACCTAAAAATGTATTTGCTAGAGAGGCATTTACTGTAGCTCCAGTTCTTTTACAGAACAACTTCAATTATTGTGCAGCCAGGTAGTTCAATGTCTTGCTCAAGGACAATTTGACAGCACAAGTGACTGCGGTTTTGACCTTTTCCCTGTCCATTATAGGATTGTCACTCTAAATACTGGGCCAACCTGCTGTCGATTAACTGATGCTCTTCACAGCTCTATTCAGAGTTGTGTAGCCCTTTGATACAGTGGAATGATAGTGAATTGGTTTCTTGCTGTCCTATATAACAGGAGCCCATGTCTTTTTTTGGTTTGGTTTATCATTCACTCTGCTTCACCACAGTCATCGTTACCTCAGTAGTACTTCATAAATATTGGTAACACTTTATTTGAAGAAGTGTGCATAACACTGACATGACATCTATCATACCAGATGACACGCACTTTGACCAATTATATCATTTTTCTCATGCAAAATCGACACTCTCATGACAAAAGTCTCAAAGTCTCATGACAGATTTAGTTTTGATAGTACAAACTGTCATAAACAGGACCTATCAGGAAAAATTGTCAAAGTTACAGAAGCTTGTAACTTTGTGTGTTCACATTAGATTACATTAAACAATTGTATGTGGTTGGTTTTGAAAGTGACTATTACGAGAAAATATAACTGTCATGAATATTTTCTCTTTCTTAACACTTCCCCAATTCTAATCTTTGGTTAATGTCAAATTGTCATCCCAAAGACATCTTGAACAATGTTCAATTTGCATTAAACATGACAGAAATGATCGAACGGTACATAATGACTCCTCTATGTCAACTGGAAAATATCATGTGATCATGGGCGTTGTGTGACTCTTCTGCACAAATAAAGTGATACCTACACTACCGTTCAAAAGTTTGGGCTCACCCAGACAATTTCATGTTTTCCATGAAAACTCACACTTTTATTCATGTGCTAACATAACTGCACAAGGGTTTTCTAATCATCAATGAGCCTTTCAACACCATTAGCTAACACAATGTAGCATTAGAACACAGGAGTGATGGTTGCTGGAAATGTTCCTCTGTACCCCTATGGAGATATTCCATTAAAAATCAGCTGTTTCCAGCTAGAATAGTCATTTACCACATGAACAATGTCTAGACTGAATTTCTGATTCATTTAATGTTATCTTCATTGAAAAAAAAAGCTTTTCTCTAAAAAATAGGGATATTTGAGCTTGAGCTCATCATTAAACTGTAGTCATATGACATTAACATTTCCCCAGTTATAACCTTTGGGTGATTTAGGTCAAATTGTCATCCCAGAGACATCCTGAACAATGTTAAATTGACATTAAACATAACAGAAATGATCAAATGATACATAATGACTCCTCCAGGTCAACTGGAAAGTGTCATGTCATCACAGTGTTGTGTGACTCTGATGCACAACCCCTCAAATAAAGTAGTACCTACATATTTGTGGTATTAGTGCAATTGTTAATTTCATACTGAAATAGATTCTATAAATGTTAGTCAAAATCACATCCAGTGCATTCTCATCAAGATTTGACCCTTGTGCAAGAACTATCGCCCATTTACTTACCACACAAAAGTTTTTCTTTTAAGCTGTAATTGACAAAAGTTGCTTCATGAGCATCATGTAAATGGTAACAATAATATTTCTAGCACCTGCATAGACACAAGTGTTGTATTAAACACAATAAATGGTGTATTCAATAAAAATTCACAATAAGCTGTTTATATAATGTCACTCCTGCTACTACAAACTCACCCATTAAACATTCACGGTGCTAATGGAATATGTCGGTGAATCTCTTAATTTAATAGCTGTCCAAACCGTCTTTGGCAATCAAAACAAAAACAGTGAACAACAATGTTGAGGAGCAATTTTGGTCCATTTTTCCTCACAGCACTGCGGTGCCTTTTTATGCCGTATGTAGTTCAGTGTGTTCCCAAACAGTCAGTCCACAAATCATTCCCAGTAGCACTGCAGAGAGTCACGCTGCTCTCTGGCAAACATCAGGCGTGTGGTGATGTTTGTGGGGAGAATGGGCTTCCCTGTACAATACCTGTATATATGATTTTCATATGGTAAACAGAGCTAATTAGCCAGCTTCAGTGAATCCTTTATCTCTTACTCTGAGGTTCCTTTTAACCTTATTGAACATTTTACTCTGTGTCTTTGGAGTCATTTTATTTGGGTGCATTTCCAGGCAGAAGCACCATAGTAATAAATTGTCCTTATTAAGGTCCATTGAATATATTTTAGATGACTCTGTAACCCTTTCCAGCAATATGTAAATCAATAGCTCTCAAGTCTTTGGAGATGTCTTTTTGTCAAAGTGGTGGTTCACATGAGCATATGCTTGTTTGTTTGTTTGTTTGTTTGTTTGTTTTTAAGCAAATTTTCCCAGACTGATTATTTAAATGATATACTCAATATGGACAGGAACAATGCTTTGTAATAGTTAACATTGATTTGAGTGTATTCATTACTGTAGCTGAAAGTCTGACCATATTTTATGACAAATTTGTACATAAATGCAGATTCTCTCAAATAAATAACTTTAATTGCCACATAAAGTTTGTACAAACTGAAGCTGGTCAACTGATTTCTGGGGAAATCTAGCAAATACTACACTATCTGACTGAGTGGAGACAAAGACATGAAAGGCGGTTTGTGCATCCTGGAATGAGAGGAATCATCGAATCTTGGCAATAGTCCACCATGACAGATGGCTAATTTTATGTTGTTGAAATGTTTAGTGAAATTAAAATTAGAGTCTAAAAACCTTGAAAGATTTCTAATGGGATTAGAGGCTGCCAAAATGTGCCATGCTTGTATTAGACCCTGGGATTTTATTTGCATTCATTATCACACTGCTCTTGGACATTCCCAATATAAGTTACGAATGAATTCGCAGGGGAGAGGACTGCTTTAGGAGGAGTTTATTAGTGATCAGATAAGTTATCTGCTACTGCAGACACAAAAGGCAGATTGTTTTTTTTTTTGTTTTATTTGTTTGTTTTGATCAGCTATCATTGTTGATAAGTGTTACTGCTCTGTAATTTAAAGCAAGGTAACATCCATTTGAATGGCAGGACCCCAGGTTTCCCTGCAGCACATTGCACTGCAACAAGAAGATCAGTGTCCTTCGCTTCACCTGTCAGTGGTTTTAATGTTGTGGCACTTTGGGCAGTGGACAAGGGTCAGCATGGGCAATCCAGTACAATACAGTAACCCCTTCATCAGGGAGCGTTGGACTCTCGTGACCATGTTGTCGATTCATCTAGTGTCCTTCCTCGGACCACTTTTGGTAGGTGCTAACCACTCCATACTGGCAGCACCCCACAAGACCTGTTGTTTCGGACACACTTCACAATTTGGCCTTTGTCAGTGTCGATCAAACCCTCGCACTTGCCCCTGTTGCCTGGGTTGAATACATCAACTTCGTCAACTGACTGTTTACTTGCTGCTGATTATATCCCACTTCGTGAAAGTACCCATGTAAAGAGATAATCAGTGTTATTCATTTAACCTGTCAGTGGTTTTAATCCTGTGGTTAACTGATATGTGAGCTATATTGTAACACTGCCTTCACGTCAGTTAGATACATTGCTATAATTAAAATATCAGTTAGCTGCTTTCATTATTGTGGTGAGTTGGACTGTTTGCTTTTTCATAAAGATCTGAAGCCTCTGCTTAAGTGGGTTTTTTTGTTGCAGCATTTAGAGTTGCTTTACATGTACAAAGTCAACAGCCTTTCTTTGAAATCCTTCAGCATCAAAGAGAAAATCAACAGCAACCCATTAAACATTGGCTGTAATAGATCTGAGACAATCATTGGCTGACTTGCACTCAGATCAAACTGTTCTTATTCCCAGAGCTTCAAGTACTGATGTTTTGTCAAAGCCACTGGTGTCTGAGACACAAGGTGTCCTTTAGCTTCAGTGCCACCCACCTTGATAGCCAACACCAACAGATGTACAGAAATGTTTTCTAGTGTAAAAGAGTCTCCTCAAAAGGTGGTATTGGTGGAAGTGGCGCAGGTCACAAGACTTTGACACAGGACACAGACTATTCTTTTTTTCTCTTAAATTCAGTTTTTGTGACTTAAATCTAGTTTTCACTTGCTGTTATCTTTTGTGAAAAGTGTTTAGTTAGGTTTCGGCACCAAAACTAAAATGTCATGGTTTGGGTTCAACTTTATCCTTTCACAACATTATACACACATAACAACACCAGCAGAGAGCATTTGGACTCGTGGTGTCTATTTCTGACCTTCAGGGAATTTTATAGGTCTGTTGGAATACCCGGCAGTTTGAAAAATGACACTCCCCAGTACATTCAAATGTGACATCAAGGGGTCCTGACAAAGCAGCTAAATGTGACAAGTTTCGAGTGACACTGAGCTCCATAGATATACGTTGGCATGCCTGGGAAGTGTAGAACGTTAGTCCCAGCTTCTTGTTTCTATTAAGTGTTGATGATTTAAAATGGAAGTTATACAAGTCCCAGTTGTCATACGATAACCTTGACACTGTCGTATGTCTGTGCAGAGGTCATAATTGGCATTTCCACTGTCTTGATTATGCCACTGTGAATAATCCCTGCCAGACTGTGAGCCAGTGTCAGATGCTGCTCCTTAACTGTTCACTCTGGCAGATATATTACACACAATAGCAGTCATTCTGAGTGTCCATCTCTTGCCTCAGAGGCCATTGCGTAGTGTGATTTGCTTCATTTCAGGGAAAATGACATTTATAATTTGTTTTGTGCAGCGTTCCATCGTATCATTCTGGGATAATGGCATATGGTAAGTGGTATGAGATGAGGTTGATGCTTTTTCAGAAAGAGGTCACAATGACTGAAAAAGGTCAACCTTAGTTTTAACTTGCCCGTTTCATCGAGGCCTTTCTAACATAATGACAGCAGCTACAACACTCTATTATTATTAAATGTCTCTTTGGAACATTTATTCATTTCATAAAAGGTGCTGGGGTGGTAACTTCCAATTCTGTTATTTTCTTGACTGTTGAAATGTGGTATTGACACCAGTGTCATATTTTATTCATGTTTTTAAATGCTACATTTTCATTTCTGTGACAACTTGGCAAACTCTATTTGCTAATGAAGATCGTGTGATATGATTTAAAGCAGCAAACAGCTAATAAATGAACCTGCAGCTGAGATTGTTTGATCAGCGAACCCACTCCTGATTATTACTGCTGGTTACTGGGGCTTTTGCCAATTTTAATATCTACTCCCTTCTTTATTAGTGACATTTTTTGCTCGATGCCTTGCATCATCCCCTCTCATGTTTATTATTAGTGTTCAGGTATCCTTCCTCCCCTCATTCTATATCTGTGATTTCAGTTGGTCATTGTCCAGTGTCCTTGTCTTGCTCCTGTGCATCAATACTGGCCGGGACACTCTGTCTCTTTTGCTTAATTGCTTTCTATTGCATTCGTCTGCAGAGAGTCGGAAAAAGAACAAATAATTTATCATGCCAGTCTGAAGGGCATCCAGTGTGACTACATGATGTCAGTATGATGAATATACATGAGTAACATTTAAGAGTTCAAAAGGGTTTAAACTTTGAAGCTGCAATTGTCTAATAATTTCAATCCAGTCAGTATTTATCTGGACAACATGCATCATAAGGACACCAAAACTGAGTGATAAATGGCCACTAAAGTTGAATTTTCAATTCTCACTTTGCTTTTCATGATCCATTAAATAGATATTTTAAGTACCATTTTACTGAAATTTGTCTTTATCGCTCGCTGATACCAAGAAGTGCCATTTTTAGGTAACACAATTTATTGGAAGCTTTTTATATAGACTAATTAGATTTATGGTGTTTACCACAAAGTTTCAGTCATTTAAGGAATACCGTATCTATACCAGTGTTAAGATTATTTTCATTGATGGTCCACTCACAGGCTACATAATACACATCCCAGCCCTTAAAGTCAAAGGAAGAATGGAGGAACAAAAAATACCGTGTGCCAAAGTAATGACTTTGGTACAATGCAATGTTGTGAGACATTTAGCTTGTGCTTCAACAAATTAAGATGGACTCTCCTACAGTATTTTGGTGCTTTCTCAGACAAATATCCCTTTTGTATCTAATTTGTCAACTTTGATTGAAAAACTAAAAACGTCTTGTAAACAGCAGTTGTTACGCATCATGTTGTTTTTCTCATTTGAAACAATTTGTGTCAAAGATTTGTGCACAAGCAGATACAAAACAAACAAAAAGCTTCTGTCAGAGTGGGCAGAAATCACCTAGTTTTGCTTGCAGTACACATACACTGATCATCCACCTCGCAGAAACCACCTGCCCAATAATGTGTAGGAGGTGTGTAGCCTTGCACTGCCAGAATACCTCTGGCATGACCTGGCCTCACATGGACACAACCTCTGAGGACTGGTCTTGTTTAGCTGCATACTGTGGATGCTCGACCAGATTTACTTCTGGGGAATTTGGAATTCAGGCTCTTTGTCATGTTTGTCAAGAAGTTCTTCAGAAATTTTTGTGCTGTGGCAAAGCACGTTGACCTCCTGAGGGATGTAGGAGTGGATCCTGGTGGGAAACATGTTTATGTAGGTGGTACATGTCAAAGTAACATCCACACGAATAACAAGATGCAAAGCTTCCAAGCAGAACGTTGCATCGTAATGACATGACCAGTGTTATGCACTTCACCTATCAGTGGTTTTAATGTTGTGGCTAATTGTTTTAGCTTTACCAGCTTGTGGTAAATCCCATTTTTTTGGGTGTAGACACATTCAAGGAATAAATAATACATGGATAGTTGTGGATGAAATTTTAAATTGATGTGGGAGATGGATCAAGACAAATTATCATCCATGATTTTAATTCAAGCAATCGATCAGTGGCATCACAAAACACCACCAGGACGAAGAAAATAGTAAATGATAGTGACATTTTTTTCTAGTAAATCTGAAAAAAGGGATGAACATGTAACCATGAAAGTAATAAGTGGTGGAGGAGAGGGTTATGTTGCATGTGAATGCATAACAGACTATCATTTTTTTAACTCACTTAAGGTCCAACTGCTGCTCCCTCAATCTCTCCTATGCCTACTTTTGTTGGCTTCTGAATTTCCTGTCTTATAAAATAATGAATAAAAATGCATCTTGTGTAAATACATAGTTACACTTGAGGTCCACTTTATTTTTAAGGTCAGTGTTACATA
This sequence comes from Amphiprion ocellaris, assembly GCF_022539595.1. NCBI lineage: Eukaryota > Metazoa > Chordata > Actinopteri > Pomacentridae > Amphiprion > Amphiprion ocellaris. Next base: position 18,023,291 of record NC_072769.1, on the reverse strand, counting down.
TTTAGTGAATAGGATCTTTGGAAAACACATTGTTCTGATGTTAAAAAGAGGGAAAAAAAAAGAAAAATCCAAATATACTTATCACCAAATATGTTGACTTTTAAAGGGTTTAAAGGGCACATCTTCCGAAATCCTGAGGATGCACCTGTTTCATCATCAGCCTGCTTTACTTCTCTAGCCTGCTGCTGTGTTTCCTGCATTCAAAACAATTCATTACTGGTGACATTTTTGTGGTACTGCAAAACTGAAATTCATATATCAACTCATTTTATGGTTACTCTTTCTAGCAACCTGACTGGTAGATGACAGATGCCAGGGTTAGCTTTCTGGTTAACACAAGCTAACATGGTGAACTAACACCAGCTGACATTAGTGTGGTGTCCTGCAGGTTGTCAACATGAGTACTGGCTGGTTAGTTTACTACCTACTAGTCACAATCTGGATATTGGCATGATATCTACAAGGATCAAATGTGTGGTGTGGACCTGGACAACATTATGCTACGTGTCCTGTGCAGTGCAGGCATTAAAGGAGAGGGAGCAAGTCGATTCAAAGAGTAAATATTCATCCATGCTTGAGGCATGGACTGACACCTCTGATATCTTACTGTTGTCAGCATACCAATCAGCTCTTTCCTCCTCCATGTCTGGCAGTAAGAATGATATTTGCATACGACGTGAGTCTTCAGATAGTTCCCTTCCTTTCAGCCAATCAAATGCTGACTTACTTAAATTGGTTGTTCCGGAGGCTACGCCTCCGGGAGGGCACACTGGAGTTTTCCAATATGACTTTCCTCCAAAGATATTGTGAATGGGTTTGCTCAAATATCGGTATGTTCTCGCAAAATACTGGTAGGGACATGTCTCTGCTGTCCATATACAAGCATATGCACTAGAAATAGATCCCAGTGGAGGGGCTTTGTGGTGCCCAGAGGCCATGCCTGTATACTTTCTGCCTGTGCTATGCATTTTCCCCCTATACTATTTGCATCATGTATCATGTATGTGGATCCTCTGCTGTGCAGAGCATGACTTAATCTGGTTGTCAGCAGTTGGGTTTGCAAAATCAAAAGCTCCTTTAAAATTTGATGCAACCCGTGTGTTTTAATGACAAAACATGAGAACCCCCCCCACTTTCTCCTTGGTACAAGACTGACAGTGGCCAAATATCCCTGCACTGTGGAGTGCTGTTTACTTACGCTAGACTATTAATTAAAGAAAACATTGATTTTGCCATTTCAATACACTTCACTATTCGCTCTCAGCACCAGTTACTAGCTCAATCAAAACTGTAACCCAGAGTAGTGTGAGAAAGAGAATGATGAAACAAGGATCTGCTATTTGACATCTTAACAAGGCTGAATAGAGCGGAATCCTTTTACTGATCTGGTAGATCAGATTAAATGATGACACAAAACAGCTCCACTGCCATATATCATGTCAGAAGTGCTGTAAAAAGCCAAATAAAGGTACATTATTGTCCACTCACACTGTTCTAATGAGTACTTGTTTTCTTTTGATGATATACATTTGGAAATAATCAGTCATTTTTGGTCTGTGGTTATTTGGTAGAATATTATATTAAAATTCCCAAACAGTGTCAGCTATTGAAAGAAACAAATATGTGTATTTTATATACCTTTATGAATAAATCAGGATTTGTACAAAAGCCTCGACTATTTCTCTGTTATACCAAATGTTACCATTTGTTTTTATCATATGTACTAGTCTATGGCTGCCCTGTTTGACCTTACTTTCCAATATTTGCTCATGATCTGAACCAAAAATGTATCTTGTTTATGAGTCAAACTTTCATTGAGATATTCTGACCCCTGACATTGACACAACATGGTCAACTGGTGTTTTTTCTCCTCACTCCTTATGAGTTGTTGGAATACTTTGATTGAACTCCAGTGTTACAGTGTGATTTTTCATGTAATTCATTTAGCAATCTTTGACTCAGACAGTTGTGTTGTGCCACCTTGAAATGAGAAGAATGTTTTGTACACTGAGCTTTGCTTACAAAAGCACATCTCTTTTGACCAGTGGATGTATTTAACTAAAGCAAAGTGTTCCGCAGCAGCCCGGATAAATCTCATTTCTTTGAAATGTGCATTTGTGTGAGCAGAGCATGTGTGTGACAGAAAGTAATGCGATGTGCAGCTCCACTGGACAGTTCATCTCAATGATATCCTGGAGTCTGTGATGTACTGTTTTTCTTTTTCGTTTTTTTTTCTAACGTGGTAGTGTGAGTGAGATTTGTAATTCATCAGCAGATAATCGATTACATTTATCTTTGTATGTAAGGCAGCCAGTATTTATTGTCAGTGTGTTTTAAAATTCAATTAATCAGAGCCTGGCTTTAGTCAACCTCAAGTTGAGTCCTTTGATCAAAATGCCGGTTTGGCTGATTGAGGCAGTGCATAACATTTCACTGAATTAGGGGTTTGCATTTCGTCTTGCCATAAATGCAATCGACTTTGTGATGCTAGAAGCACAACACTCTTGTGCATTGGTTAAATAGAATATTCACAGTCTGTTTTAAGTGGAATAACACTGATAATGAAAGCCATGAGTGTTTTTTTTCTCTATTGAAGGTTGTACTGTCTATGAAAAATGAGTGACAGATACTTGTGTGTTCTCCCTTCCCTGGATACCGGCTGATCTTGTCTGTCTTCTCTTTGCTTATTGCTTTTAATGTGTCTTTGTTTTTTCTTTTTCCTTCTGAATGGAATTTCTCTCCTCACATGAGCCATCCATAGGGGTTGATGAGCTCACTGCGTGTCGGCTGTGATAGGATAGTGAGTGTGTGTGTATGGGAAAACACTTGTTAATGGTTTTATGAACTCTTTTAGGAGCATCATCAGTGCTACCAACATGAAGACTAAATATTTTATTAGTACTACTAAAAGGCAGTAGAAATTTGTTAATTGTGAAACTGTGACAGCTGTTCAATGTCTCTGGGAGACTTCTGTGTACAATTTTTCAAACCAACAAGCAGGAGAGTCATTTGGCAGAAATGGATTTTTACATATTTTTTGCATCAATGTAATGAAGATCGGTACTCCTGTTGAGTTACTATATCCATTAACCGTTATTCTAATAATGCTCTAGAACAGCGGTCCTCAACCACCAGGCGGCCGTGGGTCATTTGGTACTGGGCTGCACAGAAAGAATGAAGACGTTCTAATTTTTATTTTACTTCCGGAGAAGTCTGCAGGGTGTTTTATTTTGAAAAATGACTAGATCATCTTCCCGTCACTTCCATCTGTGTTTGTCTCTGTCAATTTTCACTCCCGGCTGTTAAAGGAGCCGTCAATCTAGCCCCTGCAAATAAATAAACAATACATGATAAAAAACAAACATGTCTGGAGAGCTACACTGTAAACAATATTTGTAAATTTTACTATGAAAAGCTGTCAAATTGTGAAAATCTGTAAATTCTAAAACGGTTTGATATCGTTGAAAAATAAATTCCCCTACGCTTGCACAGTTTTTAATGGAAAAAATACCATAATATGGATAACATTCAGTACTGTAATTTTTGCATTTATTTCTTGAAAAGAATAAAATTTTTCACAGTTAAATGTACATACTTTTGTGCTGATAACAGAAATATGCTGCAATATTAATAAAAGTAATATGACATTTTTTTGCATTTATTTCAAATAAAAATACAGCTGTCAAATTGATTTATTTTTGTCTTAATAACCGACATATTCTTTAATCTTTATGGCCACTATAACTGCAATTTTTTCATATATGTCATGCTAAAAAATACATATATTAAATGTTAAATACTCCAATTGTTGTGCTGATAATGGAACGATGGTGTAATATTTAGAATAGGTCACACAAACTTTATTTTATAGCTATTTTCATGTAAATTTTCAAGTAATACTGCATTTTCTTTTCAAATTATTTTCCAGTAAAATATAGAATGAAGCACATTTTTTTAACCATAAAATGTATCAAAAACAGTATCAATGTATTTCTTTACCGGAAATGAAGAGAATGTTTTACCGTAATGTTTTATGGTAATATTCTGGCAACCACAGCTGCTGGAATTTCACAGTAAAAATAACATTTTTTTTTTACAGTGTGCTTTGAAAAGAGGGAGCGACTGGATGGTAAAACAGAAGAAAATGTGAATACACATTTAGCAATAAAAACTAATTTTATTCATTTAGGACATATGTAAAATAAATAAAAAAAGATTATTCTTTGTTATGTGTGCGATGACTGGACCGTAGAAAATTGTCTTGCTTGAAACCGGTCCAGGGTACAAAAATGGTTGGAGACCACTGTACTAGAAGACGTAATTCAGCACAACATACACTTAGTACACCTAGCTAAAACTAACGTAATCATCTGCAGCTTTGAAAACATCCTGCCTCCCTGGCTGGGCATGTGGTATGATCATTTTAGAGGCTGCTCTTTGTGGGGATGGTAAATTGTAACATGCTCTACTAACGGCTGTTTCTACAATTTATTTTATCCCATGTGAGGTTAAATGGCAAAGACACCTATCAATATCCTTCAAAATGATTGTTACCTGAAGGTATGATTTATTTCAGGTCTGTTGGATAGGAATTCACTGATTTTAGCTCGGTAAACTGAGTGCATATTGATTGTCATACATTAAAAAAAAATAAATACACCATTATGGTACCACAACCATACACTTTTGTTTAATTTGAAAAATGTAAACTTACTACTTGCGGGTCTTGCCTTTGCTTCTGTAGCTGCAGCTCCTGTGTTTTAGACAACTCATTGTGTCTAAACATCATCCATCTGCAATCTTTCCACTCTTTACTCTGGCAAGATTGTATGTTTACGAACATAAATTTCATTTTTATGTTGTTCTGATAGCACAGTCACATAAATAGACCACAATCAAGGCTTCCCGTTTAGCTGTGTAGAATCAACAATGTTTCCAGAGTAGTTTACTTGTTTTGATGTGGGCAGCTAATACTACATGATCATCGCAATGTTTTGATTAAATCCCACGAGTACTGTCTCTATGGTGATTACAGAATGTTGCTGTTATCTCTGCAGGGGATTTGCCACCTCTGCTCCAGTACAGTGTACAAAGGCATTGTGTTATTACAACTGTATTAATATTTAATCAAACCGCTCCATACAAAGCTTTAATAGTACTGCAATCATATGTCAGGCTTAGTGGATAGTCTCTTAATCATTGTGAAAATAATGGCTTTTAATTTGACTAACTTTGTTGGTCAGACATTGCATAATTGTTTAGTTTTGTAGCTACATAATGGCAGAGAGGTATTTTAACAGTATACAACCACTTTCCTACATTAGACAAAGCCATCAGACACATTTAAACGTATCTCACAAAATATGTGGCTTCAGCCTAAACAAAAGCCGCCTCTGCTCTCTAATGTTCACAAAGCAAAAGTTAAATACATCCGATCAGACTGCACCTGTTTCTGTGTTTGGTTTCCCTCTCTGGTTAAAGTACCACATAAAATATACTTTCTCACACAAATTAAACAAAGAGGACAGAGGCATATTAATATAGCACGTTTAACCCTATGAGCTCCAGGCTATTTTTGGGATAATATCATTATCTTCTAAGCTCTTATTAGCCATGCGTGACCTTGGTTTTTGCACGACAGTCTAGGAAATCTAAATCATTGATATGATAACACTTAGAGATGTATCTATTCATAAAATGCGGGCAATAGATATATCTTTTCATAATTTTGGAGGGGACTTTGTCTGGAATATGGCACTAACAGAACCATGATAGTGGGGTACTAATAAATTTGAGAACGAGAAAAGCACTCAGTTAGTGCAGTACTCTGCCAAGGCTGTTCATTCCCTCATATGACACTGGAAGATACTCAAGCTATACTAACCTACAGAATATAACAGAACGAGAACTCAAGCTAGTCTGGAAGGCTCGGACTGAGACTTAGCTGACAGAACAGGATTTTAGGAGACAGGAGAGCCGAGGGGAGCACGTCGAGGGTGGAATGGCTGGAGAAAGCTCGGTGTGTGGCTGGTGGTCGGAGGCTGCAACGGCAGGAGTGAGGAAGGGGGAAGTCATCAGGGATGGTTTTGGAGAGAGGCAGACGAACCAGGTGAGTATCCAGGGGGGTTACTAGGCAGTGAGGCGATGGAGACGGACTGGCGAGTTGTGGAGACCAGGAAGCCAGGTGAGTCTGGGAACAGGAGCAGATTGTGCACGAGCGAGTGACAGTCCAGACTAGGAAGAGACAGAAATACAGGTTACTAGGATTCTTCAAAAGATGGAGGCTGGAGAGACTACTACTATCATTCACGGTAGAGTGATGAGTGACATCTGCTTATATTGTAGTAAGGGAGAATCTTGATTGGCTCTGAGCTACCTGCTCGTGCTTCTGCTGATGCTGATTGCAGATAGTCATCACCTGCTGCCGCAGCCTCTGTGCCAAACACACCTAATAAGGAAAAGCAGAAAGGCATGGGGAAGGAGGAGCCCTATCCAGACTGAAGCAGCAGACCTGACAGTATTAACTACAATGAAAATGGACCATGATTTAACAATACAATAGTTAGTCGGCCTATTTGCACATCCATCCATTTGTTGTGAAAGCGACACGTCTTGAATGCCTTGGGGGACGTTATTCAAATTTGGCACGAATATTCACCTCAAAAGGACAATCTAATTAGTTTTTTATGTTCAAACGTCTCTGCAACCTCACAGAACACATTTTTGGCCACAACTCAAGAATTCATACAAATGACATTTCAGTGTCATTACTCAGAAATGGAAGGGAGATTGTGATTTTCTTTCACATTTGGTGAGAAACTGATTTGCTGACACTAATCTTGGGTGCTCACCTATGAAGTTCCTTCAGTCCTTGCTACATATATTAGAGTCTGGACAAACGTTTTTTTTTTTTCATTAAATTTCATTTCTTTCAAAGGTTCCCATCATGAAATTATTTTATAGTGTTTTATTACTTTGCCATGGCGGCGGAGAGTTATGTGACGATTGACGTACATTTGTCTGTTTGTCAGTTTGTCTGTCTGTTAGCAACACTGCAACAGATTTGGATGAAATTTTCATTGAAGGTCAGAAATGACACAAGGACCAAGTGATTAGATTTTGGCAATGATGAGACCTATAGTCTGGATCCACAGATGTGTTAAAGATTTCTGTATCATTGTGAGATAGAGGCACAGCGTCACTGTAACTATGACCACAAGCGAACACTACATCAGCTGCCTGCTGACGATCACATGATTGCGGTCCTACTACAGATCAGTTACTGCAGACATATCAGGACTTATCCATCAGAAATGATACACGGAACAATTGTGGAGGTGTTTCGGAGTCCCATCAATTCCCGCCACCCGCTACATATCTATGTCACACAATTCGGTGTCCATACATAACGTACCTGTGCTCAGTGCAAGGCCAGTTTGTTTGTGGGTACATCTATATTGAATAGCTACATTCATTCAAGGTTTCAGAAATGATACAACTGAGCAGCCTTGGCGGAGTACTGCACTCTCTGAGTGCTTTTCTTGTTTTGAATTTATTATCTTGAAAACACTTTTTCCCCTTTTCTTTTTTTTATTTTCTGGTTCTTTTCAATTGCACTGTCTCCAAGAATATACATTATTTGGATGTACTGAAAATGTTTGATAAGTTTGAAGACTGAAGTGATACATGTCACACATCGATAACGCACTTAAAAAATAACAACAAAATGCATTCAACACAACACTATGCATGCCATGTCATTTATCCATATTTGTTTTCTGAACCTTGGAATCTGATCTAAAATTGAAATGATTTCTTTTTTTATTTTACTTACATGGAACCCAAGGGAGGAAACAACAATGAACCCAGCACTGTTAGAACACCATATCTTCACAGCAAAGATGTATTGCACTGTGTAGCCTACTAAAAGGGTTGCGAGGCTGTACTTGTGTGTGCAAGTGGTGAAGCAGTCTGAGCTCTCTCACAAAACACATCAAAGTGAAGCAGAGGCAATGGTAAGGTCTCTGCATCATGCCCGATAAGAGGAAGTTTCCATTAAGTCGCTTTGCCTCACAGGGATTAAAGAAAAATCTCTCTCTTCCTCCTCCTCAAATGGTTTCCGGACACTTCCCTCTTTACCATTCTTCTACTTTTGTGCCGGTGCACCGTCTTTTACATCGTTTATTGGTGTGGTGACATCTCTTTTTCCGCCACTCTCTCTTTTAGCTCAAGCGTTTTATTCATTTGTCGCATGAAACAAACGTCTGGATGTCACACGTGTGTGTGGACGAGGTATTAAACGCTGCTTAACGCGTAACTGACCCAGCCGGGATCTTTACATGACTTCAGCAAACAAAAGCTTACTTTCATGCACTGCTGGTGATTTACAGAAGACACAATTACTGAAGTTACACCTGAGCCCCAGAGACAAAGACCTTACTTAAGAATAATTCCATTTGGATGGCTTCACAGCTGGCCTGTAATCTGCAGCACAGTGAAAGTCTGATCTCCCTTAGCGCTCTGCTGCACTGAATTACCCATCACCTGTCTCCTATACATACAGTCTGATGCTGCAGTTCAAGAGAATTGTCGGTAACATTAGGTTCATTTTTAAACAATAGTTCCATTTTATTTCAACATGGTATATTTCTCTCTTCTTCTTTTTTTTTATCAACCTTGCCATCATGGAGGGTCTTTTTTTTTCCTCTCCAAAGTCAAAACAAGTCCTCCAGCCAGCTCCTTATATACTGGAAGTAAAAGGGATGACAATACATAAAATCCCATGTGAGGGATTACAATATGCCTGTCCCGCCTGCAAGAAAACACTGCCGTCTGGTTTTATTCCTGGACCCATTATGGTCAGAATTTACAATAGTAGGTGGGGGAAAAAAAGTTACAACTGCATTGGATAATAAGCTCACAGGAGAACAATGTGCAAGATGTCTCAGATGTGTGCAGTTAGCCACAATAGCAGCATCCAGGCAGGTGTTTTCGGTCACTGCCTAGTTTCTGTAGACTCAGAGACAAGTGTTTATGACAATCCTGTTTATTAGGAGCTGTGCACTGCTGGACCTGATGTACATTGTTTTTGCTCAAGTCCTTGTTTTCTCCAAAACTCTAGAATAGAGGTGGTGAGCAACTGCAAAGCTAGCACGACATATTGAGCCACAGAAATATGCCGGATTTGGTGAACCTATGGTTATCCACTCATTCTCATAGAGAATCATAGCAGATGTGTAGGTGACAGGTGGTAAGTGATTTGGTACATCAGTTCTTCAAAAAACCATGATAAATAGTTTTCTTAAAATCCTTGCCAAGGGTCAGAGTTTGACACAGTGCTACTGATCCTGGTCCCAGTTGTGCAGTGACCTACCCTTTGATCTGCAGCATCTACTTGACATGATCGCATCACTCTGATAGTGCAAACCATCTGACATCTGGTCACCTGTTGTTAGTTCATTTAAAGGAACAGCGCCACTTGATCATTGGTGCAAATGTTTGATCACACAGCTGAAACATGAAACGTACTTTCTGGATCTTCTACCACACCCTTGTGTATTCCAGATTAGGCTTTTCAAGTGAACTAAAATGAACCTACAAAGAAGACAGTGATTAAGGGCTACAAACAGACATCCACTTTTTTAGAAGTCACTTGAAACAGTCAAGAGATTCTGCAAATCTCACAGATTGGGAAAATGATTCCAGGAGGTTGAAGCTAAAACACTAAAGGTGTCACCTTTGGTTTTGCAGTTGGGGTGAGAGATAGATAAAAGGCAGAGATTTGAGGATTGGAATGGCTAAGAAGCAGAATGAAAAACAAGGAGATCAGCAATACTATTGGTGGCAAGGTCAGACAGTGCCTTATATGTAATCAGCAAGATATTTCAGTGTCTTTGACATTTACAAGAAACTAATGGAAAGATGCAAGAGCAGACCTAATGTGGGACTGACTGCTAGAATTTCTGTTTTATCAGGGTTTAGGTGGAGGGAATTAAGGGACATTCAATCTCTGGTGGCGGCTAAGCAATCATGAAGAGAGGACAGTTGATTCAGGTTATTGGGTTCAGCAGAGAAATAGATTTGTGTGATAAGACACGTCTTGAAAGCTGCTGAACAAATGACACAGAGACGGCATGTACAATGAGAAGAGGAATGCTCCAGGGACTGACCCCTGGGGACTCCACACAGAGGAGGATGCATTATTGTTGATGCAGACATAAAACCCTATCAATCCAATAAGGATAGAACCAATTTGAAGCTGCCCCTTAAACTTAATTAATAGGAATATTGGCTTATTTCCAAAGAAATTATCTATGATGCTGTTACAGCAGCCTGGAGATGGTGGCCATTTGGTTTCCTTTGGTTTCATCCACTGTATGTAATGACAGTACCTCACAGCACCCTTGAAAATTTCCTCGAAAGGCAGTCCCTTGTGTATTATTTACCCTTGCAGTCAAGTTAGGTTGCTTTGAATAGAGTGAGCTGCAAGCACAGTATAACCTTTTGCCACTTCATCACCCCTTCTAAGCAGGTAAATCTGCAGCTAGAGAGCAAATATCAAGTCCCGAGTGGGTTTCAATCGTGTAATCCCTCTGTCTAGAGATCAACCCGTGTTCCAGTGGCTGTGTTTCTCAACATTCAAACCACCTTGCCAAACAGCTGGCTCACATCCACAATAGGGACTCCAAGCATACAGTTGTCCCTCCGCTAAATTTCACCCACCGTGATTCCCATTCAGCCACAGTTCATGGTAGAAAGTGAACCACGATCTGTTTTTAAGATAAGATTAAATGAGCTCCGCTGAACGTAATAGAACATCAAGCTGTGTAACCATGAACAGGAGTGTACCTAATCCACATGGAATAAAAATGCCTCATGTATAAGCCTCTTATTTATTAGCAACATATACACACATACACTACTGTTCAAAAGTTTGGGGTCCTTTTGGGGTCACAAATGTTTTGAAAGAAAAGCATTTTTTTAAAATGAAGATATCATTAAATTAATCAGAAATACAGTCTAGAAATTGTTAATGTGTTAAATGACTATTCTAGCTGGAAACAGCTGATTTTTAATGGAATATCTCCATAGAGGTACAGAGGAACATTTCCAGCAACCATCACTCCTGTGTTCTAATGCTACATTGTGTTAGCTAATGGTGTTGAAAGACTAATTGATGATTAGAAAACCCTTGTGAAATTATGTTAGCACATGAATAAAAGTGTGAGTTACATGGAAAACATGAAATTGTCTTGGTGACTTCATGTTTTTGAACGGTAGTGTATATTTATTTATTTATTTTTCTTTTCAAGGCAAATTCTTACCTTGTTTTAAACATAACCATGTCTTTGTTTCCCACACACCGTATTGCCACACACTATCTGCTTTGTAAATAGACCAGAGACAGAAATGATGGAAACATTTCGCTCTCCTCTTGCATAGAGAAAGAGTGGCAGTTCTTGATAGTCAAGCTGTTTAGAGGACTTTTCACACACTGAATAACAGAGCTTAAATAAAGGTTAAATGAATGAGTATTCAGTAACACTTTTAGGTTTTGACATAATGGAATAGCTCTCAGTCTGTGGTATGACAACAATGAAAAAGTAGAATTACTTACTAAATGTTCACACAAATGTCTGTGTAGTGTCATTGCAGATGTATTTTCCACTTTAGAGAAAAATCACATTGTTACACCTACAACAATTACTGACAAATCAGCCATGACAGTATTGTTTCTGGATGAATTAAAATAATTGTAAATTCCTTCACCAATTCTGAAAATGCACAGTATTCTGCATGAAAAAAAAAGTATTATCAAATTTCTTGTCTCTGAGGTATACTGATATACTCGCTCCAGAATACAGACTAGAGTAGGATTAACTTGCTGACTCCTGACGCCAAGACCTTTACCACCGCTATTTGCACCGTACAAATTAAATAAACACAGTATATGCATCTTAATGAAGCATGTGGTCTGCATTCTATGTATAGTACAAGTGTTTTTAATGTATTTAAGATACAGCAAATACAGCAAATGGTACTACTTAGGCTCGGAACTTCAATGTTTAACTGTTTCCACATTCTCCTTACATAACCATATTCCGGTCGATAATTAAAAAAAATAAAATAAAAAAGGGAAAAAATATATTGAAAAAGTTTCAGCATTACTTTTTTAATGAACTAAAATAAATGTAACCCTGTTCATCAGCTGCTGCCAGTCTTCACTTTTTGAATCTATGATTCTCATACATATCAAAATCTGTCTACTTTAGAGGTCAGGTCATAAATATGAAAAATGCATGATATGGTCAGGGAGACTGGGATCAGTCTTCAAAATGGCTGCTGTGATTTATTACCAGGAGTGCAACTACTGTTTTTCTTTAATACTCCAGTGATTACTAGTAGATTTAGGCCGATATCTGCTGTGTATGATGATGGCTATGGAGGGTTTGGCAGCTTTCAAAACTCTTTGCTGTGGGATTCTTCCCTATTGTAGTTTCTGCCCTGATGTGCCCCTACCTCTCCAGTGTAATTTACATTTAATGTCATATACATTTAAACTGCTGACTGAAGCAGAAGTGTTTCACTTTTTATTTGCATGGCATAAAACTTGTATTAATTGATTTTTTTCTACCTTTTATTGGCACCACAACAGGCTGTAAGCAAAACATTGACCACCTTATGAATTTATTACTGCAAAGTTCTTAGCAAACAGCAACCTGTTTTGCCTTTATAGACATCTAATTGTTGCAGTTAGGTGTCTGTCCACCTTAGAAATCTAAGTCCAGCATTCATTTTGATATTGTTGTAGACTCTGTGTTGCTAGGAACTCCTGAGGGCAACGTCTGGATGCTAAAAGCTTTACTGTGTTCCCAATCTAGTTGCAGAGTCTGTCTGTTGTTTGGTGCTGGGCAGATAGTTTACATTGGGCTTATCTGGGTTTTATTGCTTAAACCAATTGCCTGCTGCTTCTCAAAATGTGGGGAGAGCAGTGAGATGAGACTGAACCAAAGAAGCACCAAAACACTGAGCTGAAAAGTGTCACGTAGAGCTAAGGGTGACAAATTGAGTTGAGTGATAATCCTCCATATGTTTGCTGCAGGGGCTACACAGTGGCTCAGTGGTTAGCACTTTTGCCTTGCAGCTGAAAGATCCCCGGTTCACGTCCCGCCCTGGGCCTGAGGTCTTTCTGCATGGAGTTTGCATGTTCTACCTGTGCATGCGTGGGTTTTCTCCAGGTACTCCGGTTTCCTCCTACAGTCCAAAAACATGCTGAGGTTAACTGGTGATCTAAATTGTCAATGGTGTGAATATGAGTGTGATGACCTGTCCAGGTTCCGATACTTTCACCCTAAGTCAGCTGGGATAGACTCCAGCCCCCCACGACCCTAATGAGGATTACCGTATTTTCGCGACCATAAGGCGCACTTAAAAGTCTTAAATCTTCTCCAAAATAGACGGAGCGCCTTATAACACGGTGCGCCTTATGTGTGCACCGAGTTCCAACATCTGTAAATGTTACTGTGTGACTTTGATTAACGCTCCGCTTGACTGACTGACAGCATTTCCTGCCGACACGCTGTTTATATAGAGAAAAGGCGGACGTGACAGAGGACAGCATGAGAACGTTAAAGGGGGAAGTGTGGGCGTGAAAGAAGACGCTAAAGGCACGCCCCCAGTTGGTATATAGTGCCGGTATTTGCATTATGCAAAACAACATGGGTTTGGCGTCACCGTCCCTGTTGATCTGTGACTCCATGCGCGTCCATCTCACAGCCGCTGTGAAAAACCAAGTGCAGCAAATGAACTCGGAGCTTGCTATCATTCCGGGAGGCTTGACGAAGGAACTCCAACCGCTGGACATCGGTGTAAACAGGGCGTTCAAAGTGAAGTTGCGAACGGCGTGGGAGCGATGGATGACAGATGGCGAACACAGTTTTACTAAGACTGGGAGGCAGCGCCGGGCGAGTTACGCCACAATTTGTGAATGGATTGCGGATGCTTGGGCTAACGTGTCTGCTTGCACTGTTGTTCGAGCTCTCGCAAAAGCCGGCATCATTTATGAGGAGCCGCACGGCAACGAGACTGACTGACAATGACGAGCGGGAACCTGGCGTGTTCCATGGAGAACTAGCCCAGCTGTTCATTTCAGATACAGAAGATGAGGACTTTGATGGATTTGTGAATGAGGATTGATCAAAAAACAACGTGAAAACATTGATAAATACTTCAATAAAGTACAACTGAACTCAGTTTTGCTTTCCTTTTTAAAACACACGCTAGCATGCATGTTTTAAGCTAGTACAGGTATGTTTTACCATGCACGCGCTCTATAATCCGGTGCGCCTTATGTATGTGTTAAATACAGAAATAGCACCCGGAACTGAGACTGCGCCTTTTAATACGGTGCGCCTTATGGTCGCGAAAATACGGTAAGCGGTATATAGATAATGGATGGAGTTTGGACTGTCTGGTAACAATTTTGACCAAAAAACAAAAACAAACAAATAATAAAAAAAGGAAAGTAAAAAGAACCTTCCAAACATTTTCCTTCCTTGAGGTGCATCCATTTTCTGATGAGACACTGGCTCAACAGATAAGCAGGCCTATCTCTTAAACATGTCAGTGATTGTTCTGTTTCCAGGTACGTGGATATTGTGCTTTTCTTGTGGCTGTGTTTAAGGATCAAAAATCCAAAATGGCTCACATAAGCTCAGGGATTCATATCTAGCCTCGCACTCTTGAATGAATTCACTGAGGACACCAGTTTTATCCCATACTGCATCTGTTTTTGGGGTTATCTGTTCTCTTTATCAGACAACAGTTCCTGTCCAATGGCAATCAACTTCCTGCAGGCTGAGGGAGCAGAGCAGCAAAAATATTTCCAGTAATAGGCATGATGAAAAGCACAAATTTGGAATGCTTTGCGCTGATATCACAGTTTTCAGCAACGCGGTGCCTCCATGACCTCGTCCAAAATTGTGCAGCTTCCCAAACCGCTTCTTTGGCCCTCATCCTGCACATCTCTCTAGGCACTTAGACTCATCGTTCCAAAGAACTGTGTTGATTAATTCAGCTATTTAGTAGGTTATTAGGGTGTGCAGAGTTCGCATGATCCTTCTGTTAACACACAGGTCTAAAAGTATGATTGTTGGGCATTTTGTCATCCTTAGAAGAAACTCTAGAGATTTGAGACTTTCAAAAACTAATTGGTACTCTCAGTATTATTGCTAAAAGAAATAAACAGTTGCTTCTTCTGTGTTTTAATAATACCAATCACTGCATCTTCTGATATATATATATTTTTATTTTGTTAATGAATATGTAAAGAGAAACGCCATCAACTAGTAGATTTGTTTCTGAGCTGCACATATTCCACATATCCAAACACAGAGGGAGTATTTTTCCAACAACAATATGATATATTGTGTAAATCATAATACACTGAAAAGCATTATGTTTAGTTATCCATTGCTGGTTATATACTCTGTATATATTATTGATTATGTCAGATGTCTCATTTTGAATGTTATTATAATCAGTATTGTGAAGAATTATTTGATTATTTGTATTTGAGCTGTCAAGTCCTATATATACTAAGAAATCGATGGTAGGACGGATAGAGGCAGAAAAAACTGGCAATGAAAGACTTGACACAT
Organism: Amphiprion ocellaris; assembly: GCF_022539595.1. NCBI lineage: Eukaryota > Metazoa > Chordata > Actinopteri > Pomacentridae > Amphiprion > Amphiprion ocellaris. The sequence continues at coordinate 18,007,632 of NC_072769.1, read as the reverse complement.
GATTACAAATATATTGCAGCTCTTTCTTGAATTGATGCACTGAGTGTATGACATAACAAAAAAAATGTTCACACCTGGAACAACAGTACTTAGATAATTGTTCCATTTTGCAAAAGGAACAGACAGCACATCATTGACAGGAAGAATGATGGTTATTATACAGAGAAATTTGAGATGAAAGGCAATAAAGAAACTTCAAAATAATGTGGATGACTCAAAAGGAAAAAAATTGTTAGTGGCTTCATGTGACAATATGACTGAATATTAAGAAAGCACCTTTACTCTTTGACTGAGCAAAGCCAACATATCACATCATGGTAAATGCTGAACCTTTCTCCCCATCCTGCACACACTTACATCACTCTTAATCATCCCTCTTTCCTGTTTATTTAATACTATTTCTGCATGTATGCCGAATATAACAAAACACCAACTCTTTATGACAATTTCACTGGCATTTGCAGTGGAACAGTACAGCTTTTTCACTACTTTCAAAACAAGCATTAGTGATAAAATTGTGTAATTTCCTCTTTGTTTGGTCACGTTCGTACGGAGCTCCACTTTAAAATTCCATCTAACTTCGTGTAATCGGGACAAATCCTAAAACAAATATTGAAAAAGAAAATCCATTTAGCTCCACGACACCACTTGCAACTATGCTAAGTTTGGTCTGTCTAAATAATTTAACTCGTGACCACTTGTCTGGGTCATGTTTATGGAGAGAGCTATTGAATTAAGAAGTTGATTTTAGTGTGTGTTTTTCTCATTTTTCTGAAACGCTGAATTATTGAAGAACTACACTGACTACATGTAGGCCATTTTATCGAGAAGCAGCACAAAAATAGCCGAGCTCCATACATATGTCTACCAAGTGTACATGAGTGCTCTTTCTATAGATAGAAATGGAACATAGAAAGTACATTTTCTATTGTTACATTATTCCGACATACAGATTTATTAAGCAGTTGTGATAGTGTCCAAACAATGTAGAAAGAGAGAGCATTTTAGGAGTATTACTTATTTCTGAAGTCATAATATATACGTTACTGTCAGATATGTTTTTCTATATCTTGAGCAGTTATGGAAATATATTCATATATAAATAGAAAAATCAAAAGCTCACAACAAATGTGTGAAAGAGTGTCAGTACAATATATTTTCTAAGGGCATTTAAATACAGCATGTAAGGAGTATATAAAGAGGGTTTTTCACCTTATTTCCCTTTTAAATGGAGAAGAGGATTTAGTTTTTTATGGGGAGTCATGATGCTTCATGACTTTCAGTCTGCCAACCTTGCTGGCTAATTTCCTGAGTCAGCAGGAAAGTCCAATGAGTATTTAGCTAAATAGCCTATGAACTTACAAATCTCAGGCCATATATGTAATATTATCCATGTGTTTAATATTCCACTCCCAATTGCTTATCTGTACTACATTCCCTCGAATATTTCGCCCACTAACAGCTGTTTTATTTTGAAAGGGTGTACAGTCATGTGCCTTGTCGCAGAGGTCTTTTGGGACCATACACATACAGACAGAGGGATGCCCACAGCCACTTTCATAAACAGTGAGCTCCAATTAGGAGACACTGGGAGTACATTTACAGGGTTTTTCATCAAACTCAAGACATTGTTTGGATACAGACTGCTTAGATCCAGACTTTAGTTTTACAGAAATGAAATGGGCCTATTATGATTACTGGAAAGAATGGGAGAGGCTGCTGGATGTATCTCTGATTTGCAATATGTCAGAGATTTAAAAGTGACTGAGGAACAGTTGTTCAATCACTCTGATTTTGCATCTTTATATTAACAACACTAGTACCATCGTTTACACAGTATGTGCCATCGCCAGCAGTTTTTCCAAGTAACACATGCAATGAGACTTCGTTCCTGTTACAGTACATTAGATGCTTTGTACTTAGAAGTAGCCTCAGAGACAAACTTGACAGACTGGAAGTAGAAACGAACATCTGCATGTTCAACAACAGTAGTTGGTGTTGATCATGAATAACCGTGCACCATTTAGTGTATCATCATAAATCTTAATTATTTATGTTCATTAAGCCATAAAAATGAGGTGATTATACTTGCTTTCAGAAGTCTCCAGATGAATTAACAGCTGCAACATTAAAACCAGTGACAGGTTAAGTGAATAACACTGAACATCTCTTTGCAGTGGCATCTGTCAGGGGTGGAAATATATGAGGAAGCAACTGAGCTGGTGAGTTGGAAACAGACAAAATGGGCAAGAGTAAGGATTGCAATTGCTGGCATTGTACTGGCCGCACAAATGGGTCAGAGAGGCAGTCAGTAACAATTAAAGATAACAGAATTATGGATAACCATGGGAAATGGAATGCAAGGGGTGACATGTGACACTAGTACCAAAAGGTGTGCTATTTTCGTCATCACCATGGAGTTCTCCCGATTCCGAGGCTCCACTCTGTTCTGACCCACATCAACAAAGGCCGACCGGACCATCCACTGAGGCAGCATCATCAGAATCATCATCATCACGGCACGCAAGTACCTTTCAGTCACTGGAACATGGTGCAACTTTATCAAATTATCTTTTCAATGATAAAATTCACAGGCGATCAAATTAGCCTACTACCAAATTGACGGCTGCTTTCAGGTGTGGTCTATTTTCCCCTTTCCCTCAGAACACCATATTTCAAGCATAATATTAATCCCAGTGTTACGTTAAAATATTGTGTTCTCTTCCTTCCTTTTCCCATCATTCACATTTAACACTCTTATTTGTTTTGTGCTGTTGTTATTCATCTTAATGTGTGTTATTGTTGTTGTTATTGCTTAGTTTAGTTTAATAAATGTACGTAAATATAAGTTCAGTGCCTCAATTGTTTTGTTGTTCACATTTTGGTCCCTAACTTGTATAGATTCCAGCAACCCCAATTTTATAAAGAACCTGTTGTTACGGGGGGAGCTGGAGAACTCAGGCACAGACACAGAGAGACTGGCAGAAATGTGAATTAAGAAACGACTTTATTACACCAGAAAACTAAAACAATACATAAAAGGAGAACTGAACTGGGAGGAAACAGAACTAAACCAAACCACTACTAACAAACACTATGACTTCAAAAACAGAAGACCACTAAACGAAAACTAAGCTAAAGAGGGGTACTTACAAGATGGGGGGAACTGATAACAGAAGGGGCAGGGAAGCAGGCTCAGGAAATCTAGGGCGAATAGAGATGAGACTGGAGCTACTGGTTGGAGACAAAAAACAGGGCTAGCCAGAATCCAAAAGAAGAACTGAGTCCAGGTGAGGGAAATCCAGTGGAGGGGAAAACAGAGTAAGAAAACAGAGTCCAAAAGCAGAGGGCATGTGGGTCGATGATCCGGCAGGGAGTGAATGAATGAGCAGGGTTTAAATAGTGAACAGGTGATATTGTGGGCAGGTGAGCTGATTACTGCAATGTGAGTCAGGTGTAGTAATCAGGTGAGTGTAGACAGGTGAGAAGGGAAAGCAAGAGACAGGGACGAGAGAGACAAGGGGAAAGAGATGACAGACAGAGGGAGCCAAAGAGAGACAGGTCCAAACAAACAGATGAGGAACAATGGGAGAAAGAAGGAAAAAGAGAAAAGGAGGAAGAAGGGAAGAGGCTGGAGCAGGATCATAACACCTGTCAAGCTAAATAATTCCCTTTACAATTCCTGAAGCTCTTCTTGACAGTGCAACTGTCAACAAGTGTTTCATATGCTGCATTATTATATTGGTCTAATCTAAATACTTCGCTGGTCGAATGTCAGGTAGACTATACAATAATTCTGCATAAAAACTTTAACCCCATTTGAGCAAACATTTACCCTGCATTTTAATATTGGTGGAGAAACATTATTAGTAATCTTAGTTATAATTGGTGGAGAAACTATTTAACCCTTACAAACATACATTAAGAAATCCTACAAGACCTACACTACAATAGACACAATAGACTAATAGGCACTATTAGCATATTATTACTCCACCAAGGAACGCGGAGTTGTGACTATCGCCATTGGATTGTCTGTCTGTTTGTCTGTTATTACTCAACAACAGACTAACGGAGCTCAATGAAATTTTCAGGGAATGTCAGAAATGATACAAGGACCAAGTGAGTAGATTTTGGCAGTGAGGCAGCTTATAGTCTGGATCCACAGATTTGTTAAAGATTTCTGTATCATTGTGAGATAGCAGTACGGCATCACTGTAACTATGACAACAAGTGAACACTATGTCAGCTGCCTGCTGACGATCACATGATTTCAATCCTACTACAAATTGACCGCTGCGGACTTATCAGGACTTATCCATCGGAAATGATAAAAGGAACAATTGAATAAATTGTGGTGGTGTTTCCAAGTCCCATCAATTCCCACCGCCCGCTATATATTTAGGTCACACGATTCGGTATCCGTTCATAATGTACACATGCATAACACAGGCCTTCCTCAGCACAAGGTCATTTTGTTTGTGAGCCATCTATATTAAATGGACACATTCTATGGAGCTGTGATTGCTGCCACAATTTTTTTCAAGATTTCAGTCGGAAGTGATACAACGACTGAGCAGTCTTGGCGAAGTACTGGGCTCTCTGAGTGCTTTTCTTGTTGTTAATGTTGTGGCTGATGGTAATGATTGGTTCTACACAGCCTTGTGTATGAAGAAATACCAAAATGGATGGGTAGCAGCTATAATAAGGCCAATCAAATGATCACTGTTTTGTGTTTTACCATGCTTTTTTCTAGCATACACATTGATAAAAACATGAATCCACTTCGCTCTGACTCCAGCTCTCCTTCTTATCAGAAAACAGAGGAGTAAAATATGGAGGTTTTTAGCTGCTGCTGCCTATTGCTTTCACCAGTCAAAGTGACATACTATTTCTAAGGGAGGTCATATCAGCTGACACAAACACACATAAATTCCTTGAGTGACTTCATGACAGGCCAGTATTAAGGTTGACTATTTTTAGGTTTGTTTTCTACACTAGCCAGTCTCTGTACTCTATCTGAGATAATTTGTCATGAAAGAAACATCACTCTGTAAAACTGCTGGACAATTGCAAGTGCACCCGTAGGAGTAGTTTCGGAGTCCTCGGCAATGCAACAATGGAAGAACTTTTTGAGTTCAGAATGGTTTCTTATGGAACCCTTGCAACAGAGGTTTCTCAAGGAATCCTATTGAAAGGATATACAAAGAACTGCTTTGTGGGGTTTGAGTTTTCACTTTTAACTCTATTATTGTTATTCATACATTTTTGTAATCCCCAACAATATTAGACAATATTTGGACGTTCCTAAATAAAATTAGTATTTATTTACAATAGCCAAATACAGAACTGGACATTAATGTCTGGAGTCATTTGCACACAATCAGCAGAAAGTGAGACAAGATCCCATTTGCCTGAATCTACAAAATTTGTCTCTAAAGCTGGCAATAATCTAATTTAATGCTAACAAAAGTTTTATAATTGAAAAATAGAAATACCGGTATAAAGTGTCAGTTTGGCATGAACCTAATTCTACAACAAAACCCTCCAGGAGCCCCTTTTGACTTATTCAAGGTTTCTCCAGCAGTCTCTTTTCTGAATTGAGCTGTTACACGTTCCTCCAAGAACCCTACAAGCAAGCAAGGTTCCCTTGAATATCCCCAGAGTTCCTTGAGGGTCTACTACTTCTGAGAGTGCACGGTGTCTCTGTTGTTCTAACAACAAAAGAGTAATATGACTTCTTTCCCACTGATCGCATCACGGCAGTTTGTGCAGCTGCATTCCCTGACATTCATAAGATTTCAAAAACAGATCAAAGTCAATACAACACCCAAGTCTGCCTGTAAGCTACATATTTCATCAACACTGCATATCTGAGGTATACTTGTCTCATGTATAGCAATCATCTTCCCAGTGTCCTCATTAGCTCTCTCTAGTTCTTCATGCAGATGCAATCAAGCTGATGAACGTCTCATCAGATGTGTGACGTGGAAATGTCAGAACAGCTAAAATGAAGTGGTCACAGGACTAGGCAATAAAATGCATTACGGTAAAATGTTTCATTTCAGTTGATGTAGAAAGACTTGATCCATTTAAAGGCTCATTTTTAGTAAAGACCAGCAAGAATAAAGGTTTAATTGAATTTATGAACCCTATTTTAAATTTAACCAACTTACCCTATTTAATTGCTAATGATTTTAACATTAACACAACAAACAAATGAATGTACACAACTAAATGTAACTAAATAAGGATATAGAAATGATCTCATTACAATAAGAAAGCAAGTAAAATGTGGAGGTGTTGAATAGCAATGGGTCGTGGGTGTTTTTTCCACCATGAAGCCCATCTCACGAGGGCAATTACCGCGATGGCAGGTAAAATGGCTCATCAGTAAAATTAGTGAATATTCTGTCTTATTGTTGTCGGTGTCTACTGTCGATACATTTTGCTTTCATTTCATCACCTGATCTAATTGCTCAGCATGTCTTAGTCTGAATGGGATTTATTATTTACAGACTCTCTGCTTATTATTAACCTTCACACTGATATTTCCTCAAATAAAATAGCAAACAGATATTACAGTAATTTTTTTCCATTACTTCTAAATTTATTAAAAGCTGTGATCAAATGGAAATAAAGCAACTTTTTAGATTTTTCTATCAAATCATTTAAAAAATGCTTTATGTGTAAAATTCTGAAACAAATAGATCTTTATCTTTTTTTATTATTAACCGGAACATCTACAGTTCTTATGATTGGTTTACCACTGCTGAGACGCTAAACGACCTTCCAACACAGTTAGCTCCTGACTTCCAATCTCACAAGCTGCAGCTGCACAGAAACAATTTGGCTAGATTGTCTACATTCATTGCTATCAATACTGAGACTCTGGAGGACGTAGTGAAGCATCTCAGTTCATCCACCTGCTTTTTTGACACACTGCCAAACAGCTTTTTCAAAAATGTTTTCACTAGCCTGGAAATGGATGTGCAGAAAATTGTCAGTGGGTCCCTCCTATCAGGCATTTTTCCAAAATCACTTCAGTAGAAAGGCAGTCCACATCCCTCAATATTAAATACTTACAGAGCCAACTCTAATCTTCCCTTTATAGGAAAAATTATTGTGAAGGCTATTTTGATTGAGCTTAACTTTTTAAATGTAAATGGCTTTTTGGAGAGATTTCAGTCTGGTTTCAAATAACATCACAGCACTCAGACTGCACTGATAAAGGTGTTGAGAGGCATTTGTCAGAAATCTGACTCAGGTAAAACATCACTTTTAGTACTGCTTGATCTTAGAGCAGCCTTTGATACCATGGAATATAAAATTCTTCTTGACACAGTGGAAAGGTGGTGAGATTATCTGATACAGTCTTCTCTTCATTCAGATCATATCTTGAAGGCAGGGGCAGTGTCGCTCCCACTGGTGATCATGAATCTGACCAGATCCCACTAACTTATGTCCCCCAGGGTTTGATTCTTGGGCCACCATTACTGAACTTGTACATGCTCCCTCTAGGTTAAATCATGTGTGACAGTAACGTTGCATACTAAAGCTATGCCGATGACATTCTTATTTATTTAGCTCTTTCATTAAATGACTATTGTCCTCTAGACTCACTGTGTTCATGCATAACTGGAACCAATTCAATTTGTTTCAATTTAAAATTTCCTCCCAACAATTAAACGAACAAAAACGTTGTCAGTGTCTTAATTGAATCAGATCTACTTTAGCTAAAAATCAAGGCAGCAATTACATCAACAGTTTATCTTCTCAAAAAAAATAGCAAGAGTTGAAGGTCTCTGGATAAGATTTAGACAAACCCATTCATCTCCTCAAGCAAGATGGACTATTCTCACAGTTTCTCATATATTTGTTCCAAAAACACCATTAGATAACTTGAGCTCATTTAGAACACAGCTGCCAAACTACTTCTGATGTTAAATCTTTATACTGACACTCACTTAAACACAGAATAGATTTTAAACTGCCAGAATACCTAAAGGCAATGGGGTACACTGCTTAATTCATAGCATTTTATTATGCAGACTGTTTCAACAATACCATGTCCTCCTCAGAATCAAAATGGACAAAGGCACGAGGGAAACCTACACCAAGACACAGTTGTCATTGGTTAAAGAAGTTTTCAAATCTATTCGATAATAAATGGAAGGGTAGGAGTTGACACAGTCAGTGTCTAAGTGCCACATCCCCGACGCCATGCCAGAAATGAAGGGACACAGGTTTCTCCTGAAGTTACAGGAATAGAAATACAGACGGCATCAGAACAAACACCTGTCAAAAGTGAGAAATTAGAGATAATATGACAAATCAGGCTATACATTAATGCAATGAATGTCTATCAATGAGTAGCTGTTCTCTGAAGTGAACCATCTCAGGACCACTTCGTATTCCTCAAGTAGATGTTGCCAGGGTAAGTCATAAACAGTCCGATTTACATCTATTCATTTGGCAGGCAATTCACATCAAAGTGACATGCAAGAGATACAATCCAGGGGGAAAATGTTAAGAGATACCAGGCATTGCCAATTACCCAGTTGTACGAATCACAACTTTAAAGTCCCTGTACTGGATTTGACCTTTTAATCTTTAGAGACCATCAGAGTCTTACTGTACAAAGACCCTCATTATATTGTATTCCTTATAAGTGCTTTACTCTTAAACATATCATTGCAACTTTCTAACAGAATTGTAGACTTAGATGTACAGGACTCCTTTATCTAATAAGAACACTGACCCTTTATCCATGACTGAAATAATGAGGTGTTACCATGAGGTGCTCACCTCTTCTTAAGTGCCCATAACAAATTTTATATTGGTTTGTGAGCTTTAACTAATAGTACTTTTAAAGATGAAATACAGTATATCATATTTGCTGATTTTGTCATACTTATGAGGTATTTAATCACCTTGGTAACCTCTTCAAAATAGTTCTTGATATCTTTCTCAAGCCACAACCACAATCGAGCTGCTATTGAAGCTCTTGTTGCAAAACTAAGAGAATCAAAACCCAATTTTTATGTTTCTTTTGGTTACAACTCTCCCTCTATTCAATAAGTTTTTGATCTTTTTTTTTCAATTCTCTATAAATTACACACCAAAACCAACTCTCCCACTACCACTTCAGACACAATCATAGTGTCCTTACTCACAGCAATGTAGGATTTACATCTATCTATCTATCTGTCTGTCTATCTATCTATCTATCTATCTATCTATCTATCTATCTATCTATCTATCTATCTATCTGTCTATCTGTCTATCTGTCTGTCTGTCTGTCTATCTGTCTATCTATCTATCTATCTATCTATCTATCTATCTATCTATCTATCTATCTATCTATCTGTCTGTCTGTCTATCTGTCTATCTATCTATCTATCTATCTATCTATCTATCTATCTATCTATCTATCTATCTATCTATCTATCTATCTATCTATCTATCTATCTATCTATCTATCTATCTGTCTGTCTGTCTATCTGTCTATCTATCTATCTATCTATCTGTCTGTCTGTCTGTCTGTCTGTCTGTCTGTCCACCCATTTGTCTGTCTTCACATTCTTCTTTATTTGATTGGCCATATCTCTCCTGCACTCCTGTGCACAGTCTCTTGTTACCATAACAACCAATGAATCCTGTGCCCTTCAAAACAATTAGCATTCAGCACTGTCGCTCCTGCCAACACTAACCACATCCACCCATCACAAGAGCACATGGATCCTGGAATGAAACGCAACGTAAAGGAAATATACCAAGGTCCCATGTGTTTGTGGCATCTACACGCTCATTGGCCAGTACAGTGTTGTAGAGCTCCATATACTGACAATACATCTGCCAGCCATAGGAAAGGTCCAATAAAAAGCCCCTGGACTCCTGCCAAATATAATCTACCGTAATGAATGTATTTTTGCGCTTTGAGTCTGATCCTGGATGAATCACTGCCCAGAGGTCTTTCTCTAAGGTTGTGAATACACGAGTACAATGTTCAAAATGATGATTAGTAATTGCTTTAATCCAGCCTCTTTTCTGGTGATATGACAAGCCAAGCCTAATCACCTCTATTAACAGATCCTGTTCTTAATTGAGATTCATGGGACAGAGTGGAGCCCAAGGGATCTGAAGGTTTATCATCAATTCAGTCACTTTCTGGCCCAACGTATAAACACTCTCAGACTGTATCAGCAGAGGTTTATCAGCTTTTGTATTCAGCCTAATAGTCAAACATTAATTTGAGAGATATTTTAACTCAATTAGTTAAACCATTCTGCTAAACAACTGAATTAAACTATTAAGGGTTAAGAATCCCTTTAGCAACTTTCCTGAAAGAGAGAAGCCTCTCTCTCTCTCTCTCTCTCTCTCTCTCTCTCTCTCTCTCTTTCTGACTGAGACCATACAGCCAGAATCAGGTTGTCACCCACATTAGAGTAACATTTTAAATGTCATGCAAATACCAAAACTGTTAAAACTGAATCCGTCTGAATCCGTATCAAGTATCTATCCCAAGTCATCTCAACAAATAGAAGAAGCAGATTTGTAGATCTGTACACAGGTTCATAAATATAAGAAACAAGGTTTGTGAGCCACATGGTGACGACTGACTTTTAAAGCTACTGTGGAATACCTGTCATCAGTCACAGTATTGTCAATGCCATGTCAGGTATCCTTATATGATATATGTAATCAATTCATAACCAAACCTAACAGCATTTCCTCAATGTTTTGGTTTGTTTCGTCATACAATAGAAAAGTAGCAATGCATGCAGGATTTGAGGATTATACAGCTAATTTATTTCATAATTACCAAATAACACACATTAAGCAATGTACTCCCTCCAAGTTGGCTCCTCTTGTTTTGACCACTGATGGGATGTTCATATGGGGCATATAGTGGTAACCATGGCTATCATGTCATTTGAACCTACATTGGTATTCCAGGTTTTTATGTCAAAGATTAGATCAACACAGAGAAATAGAGATCATAAGTGCTTGTTATCTGCTCATCATTGTTTCGCATAATTTAAGCCGGCACAGATCTCGCTTTGTAATGTTGTTGTTTTGACAGCCAGTTTGAGTTAAGGAATGTTTGTTTTGCTCTTACCCATCAGTTATGAGTGATGTACTGCACCTGTCTTGCTGTCTTTATTTTTAGTCAGTTGAAGCTGCAGATGCATTTGTGTGGAGCATCAGCTGACAAACTGCAGTATAACAATGTCACAGTTTCATTTGTAAGTTTACCTACTAAACACCACCTGTATACTTATGCCAGTCTTAACCACACTTCTTGCAATGATTGTGCCATTTTCCTGTTGCCATTTTGTCGGCTCTGTCACTGAAAAACTACTTCTCCAGTCCTAATTGTGGCTATAAGACTCTGATTGGCTCTGCTGATTTTCCAATTTGTGAAATAGACTTTACTGAACACAGCACAGACCTGTGGAAGCAGGTTATTTTAAAGAGTAAATTAGAGATCTGCTCCTAATACAGTAATGAAACTATTTACCTACATCTTCAAACAAAAGCTGTCTAGTTTGATAGGTTATCAATCCTGAATTACATTCCTTTATACATACTGCTTTAATCCTATGCTAATCTCTAAGAAGCTTCCTAAACAGGATTGCTTATATAAAGAGATCGGTATAGTAAAGTGCACACATATTCATCACTGTAGCCCTGGGGAGTTTGAGGCAAAAGTTTGCTGCAGAAGTTTTTGGTGCTGAAATGAGTCACACCAAGCCAAGAGTATCTGCACAACACACAGCTGAAAACAATGTTTCCAATAATTTATTCATGCAGCTTTCTGGAAGATTCTTTTCCTTTCAAGGACTTTTTTCTTCAAATGTTTTTTGAAGCCAAATCATCACACTCTGCTACATTACTTTTCAATGACCGAATGTTCTGTGATTGCTCATATTCATTCATGATATTGGCTTCCTTTCTTTGACACATTTTTTTTTCTTTTTTCATTCAAGTACCACATTGTCTGCTTTAAAGCTGGTAAGATGTTTGATGACACTTCATTGGCACTTTCATACTGGAGAGGAATTTATTTAGCTTTATTGAGACTGTGTCTGTCCCCCAACCACCAAAATTCAATAAATTAAACAATTCAAAAATGAACAAAAGACATAGTAACCATAAAAATCTGATAAAAATTAATACCACTATTTCAACTGAGCGAAGAAACAGGACAATTAAATGTGATCTGTTAAATATTAGATCTCTCTCGTCTAAATCTCTGTTAGTAAATGATTTGATAACTGATAACCAGATTGATTTGTTCTGTTTGACTGAAACCTGGTTGCAGCAGGAAGAATATGTTAGTCTAAATGAATCAACTCCTACTAGTCATACTAACTGTCATGTTCCTCGAATCACAGGCAGAGGAGGAGGAGTGGCAGCAATTTACCTCTCTAGCTTAAAAATGAACCAGAGACCTAAATCTGGTTACAGTTCATTTGAAAATCTTACTCTCAGTCTCTCTCATCCAGATTTAAAAGCTCAGAAACCAGTTTTATTTGTTGTTGTATATCGTCCTCCTGCTCCTTACTCTGAGTTTTTATCTCAATTCTCAGACTTTTTATCTGATTTAGTGCTCAGCTCAGATAAAGTCATTATTGTGGGTGACTTCAACATTCATGTTGACGTGGACAGTGACAGCCTTACGACTGCTTTTAATTCAATATTAGACTCAATTGGGTTTTCTCAACATGTAAATAAACCAACTCATAGTTTTAATCATACCCTTGACCTCGTTCTGACTTATGGCATAGAAATCAAACAGTTAACAGTATTTCCCCGGAACCCTCTTCTTTCTGACCATTTTATGATAACATTTCAATTTACAACAATAGATTGTATAGGAGTTAAGAATAAATATCATTACAGTAGATGTCTGTCTCACAATTCGGTGACTAAATTTAAGGAAATAATACCCTCTCTATTTAGTCCAGCACCACTTACTGATATAATGGAAGGGAAATATTATAATTTTACCCCCACAGAAGTGGATTATATTGTTAATAATGCTGCAGCCTCACTGCGTACAACACTTGATAGTGTTGCACCTGTAAAAAAGAAAGTTCTATCTCAGAGAGGACCTGCTCCTTGGTATAATTCCCAGCTGTGGACTTTAAAGCAGGTGTCCCGAAAGCTGGAAAGGAAGTGGTACTCCACTAATTTAGAGGAAGTTTATGTAGCTTGGAAAAATAGTCTAGTAATTTATAAAAAAAAGCTCTTCGTAATGCCAGGACAACATATTATTCATCTTTAATAGAGGAAAACAAGAACAACCCCAGGTTTCTTTTCAGCACTGTAGCCAGGCTGACAAAGAGTCAGAGCTCTGTTGAAACTTGTATTCCTTTAGCTTTGAGCAGTAACAACTTCATGAGCTTCTTTACAAATAAAATTATTACAATTATAATAATAATAATAATTAGAGAAAAAATTAATCTGGTCCTTCCTACAAATGTCACAGATGTATCATCGAGTACAGATGCTTTAGAATTGGCTGTAAGACCAGATGGATATTTAGAATTTTTCACTCCCATACATCTCTCTGAACTCATTTCAATAGTTTCTACATCCAAACCATCAACATGTCTTTTAGATCCTATCCCAACTAGACTGTTCAAGGAGGCTTTACCTTTAATTAATTCCTCAATGTTAGATCTGATTAATCTCTCTCTAGTAACAGGTTATGTACCACAGGCTTTTAAGGTTGCTGTAATCAAACCTTTACTTAAAAAAAAACAGGACATGTCCTTTAACTCACACATAAAACAAATCTGTAGGACTTCCTTTTTCCACCTGAGAAATATTGTGAAAATCAGGAACATCCTGTCTCAGAGTGATGCAGAAAAACTAGTCCATGCATTTGTTACTTCTAGGCTTGACTACTGTAATTCCTTATTATCAGGTTGTCCCAAAAGCTCTCTGAAATATCTACAGCTGATCCAAAACGCTGCAGCCAGAGTACTGATGGGAGTTAGCAAGAGAGATCATATTTCTCCTATACTGGTTTCTCTTCATTGGCTTCCTGTTAAATCTAGAATAGAATTCAAAATCCTTCTTCTGACATATAAAGCTCTTAACAACCAATCTCCATCATATCTTAAAGACCTGATAGTACCATATTATCCTAGCAGAACTCTTCGCTCTCAGACTGCAGGCTTACTTGTTGTTCCTAGAATCTCTAAAAGTAGAATGGGAGGCAGAGCCTTCAGTTATCAGGCACCTCTCCTGTGGAACCAGCTCCCAGTTTGGGTTCTGGAGGCGGACACCCTCTCTATTTTTAAGACCAGGCTTAAAACCTTCCTTTTTGACAAAGCTTATAGTTAGGGCTGACTGGGGGACCCTGACGGGGTATGCTGGTGTTTTCATTTGCACAACTGACTTCCCCTCTTGACGTCCCTTTAGTTTGCCCCTAGTTATGCTGCTATAGGCCTAGACTGCTGGGGAACCTCTCTTGATGCACTGAGCCCTTCTCTAACTACCTACGTATTTACTACATATACCATTATTGCATTACATTCACTCTGTTTCTTTCTGTGTCCTTTCTCCGAGTGTCCCTGGTCCCAGAGCTGGATGCTTCAGATCTGTGGTTGTTCTCCCACCAACTGGCCTAATCTCCACCTGTGGGATGCTGCTGCTGACCTTCCTCCAGCCCACTGCTTCCAGCTGCCCATTTCTACCAATCTACTCTGCATTGCCCTTACTATACTTGATTTGCTCTTCTACATATTTTTGAATTTACCACCAGCTATATATGTAGTATATTTAATGCCAGAGCCGTACACCATAGCAGTAAACTAAAATCAGTTTCCATGTTAGTTGTACTTTGCATGTATCATCTGTCTTGTCATGCATGTATCAAGTTGTGTGTTTTATGGTCCTTGTCCCCCCCCACCTCTCTACCTCTATCCCTCTACCCCTCTACCTCCACCCCTCTACCGCCACCCCTCTACCTCCACCCCTCTACCTCTTCTGTCCCTCTCAACCCGCCCAGCCAGCAGGCAGATGGGTCCCCCCACATAAGAGCCGGGTTCTCCTCGAGGTTTGTTCCCCTGTTAAAAGGGTGTTTTCCTTGCCACTGTCACCTTTTGGCTTGCTCTGGGGTTCAGGCATATGGGTTCTGTAAAGCGTCTTGAGACAATTTGACTGTAATTGGCGCTATATAAATAAAATTGAATTGAATTGAAAAACATTCCAGAGATTTTTTATTCTCCTGTTCCTAGATATCACGTTGAAATGAACTCGAGCTTCAAGGGTCTGACTTGCAACACCTGCATCTTAACCTTTTAGCCTGTGTTAGGCAGATGGAAAGGAAAGGCATCATTGGCAGGCACCAGTTCGAAAGAGTAAATGCTGTGACAGAACATGCTCTCACAGGAAACAAGGGGATGCCACAAGCCTTCTATCTGCTTTCAAGATCTGCTTCAGCCACACTGCACACATTGTTTTCAATTGAGCTAGCAGTTCAGAATAGATTCAATCAATTAATGTGACATTGTTGCAGGCTGGCAGTCAAATGGAAACATTAAATCATCTTTCCAAGTATTCTGGCACCAATACACCCCCGCAGAGAGCGGCCATTTGTTCGCTGAGAGTGATGCAGATTAATGTCCCAAAACATTGTAATTGCCTAATGAACCTTTTTCAAACAACAGAACTGTTTTGAGCCATAGACGCCTGGAAGATGCACCCGAAGTCAAATTCAAAGGAGCTATATAAAAATTTGTCATTTGACTCCAAAGTACTAGCTGCTGCATTTTTCATACTCATTCTTCAAACAAATGAGCAAGCTTTGATTGATACTAAAAAAAAGGGGGAAAATTAGGGCGTTGTGTATGAAATCTTATTGTTGCATGAATGTCACAGGAGCCCAAATGTACAGCTTATCTTGACTATAAAAGATGTACTTTTGTGCACTTTAAGATGTGTTAAGCTCTGTGATGTCCTTCCTCTTTGCCATGTATTGCACAGTATCATCATTGGGATCAAGGATTATGCTTCTCACTTTTATGATACGATCTATTTTTTTAAACTTTTGAAGTGTACTTTCCTCCATAGATGGTGTCAGGGCTGGTTTTCTGGGGCTTAAACCCTGAATGCTTTTGACAAAATCCTGAATGTGTGCTCACGTGTGGCATTTTTCATACTAAATCCTTATCATAGCTGTGTAGGAGATGATGAAGAGTGGGATTCTCTACCCACCTCTGTAGGTGACATGGTGGGGCAGCGACTAGAAAATATACATTTCAGCTACAAGGTCCTGGGTTTGAATTTTGGCCGCAGCTTTCTGTGTGAAGTTTTCATATTCTTCCTGCACATGGTTGGGTATTTAACGAGTGCTCAGGCTTTTTCCCCACATTCCAAAGACACACTGAGGTTGATAGGTGATTGTAATGGCTGTAGGTGTGGGGGTGCATTGTTGTCTGTCTCTGCAATGGACGCTGCTTTTCTCTCTAATTCAGCTAGGATACTCTACAGGATAAAGTGGTGTACAGATAACAAACGGATTATAGTAATCATAATAATTGTACAGAACTGATTTATACTAACCAGCACATGACCCCAGACTCACAGGTCTCAGGGCTAAGCTATCTGCACTGACCTCAGAGCCAGCCTTGCTTTCCTCCTGATGTCACACGTTGAAAGGGAGATACTGAGTTATTGCAGCTTTATTGAAGGCAACTACTCATATCTTTTGAGAGAGAAGAAGGCTTATCGTCTTATGGCATGAGACGCTTTGAAATATGACTGAAAATGTAGCCATTTTTGTAAAAAAAAAAAAAAGAAAAGAAAAAAAAAAGGAGTCATCCAACCCAAGTATGTTCCTTTTCTTTCTCTCCGTATAGCAGAGGATGCCCAGTTTTCATCATCAGGCAGCAGCTATGGCTGAGCTTAATTCACATACATAATTAAAGTCTTACTTCAATTAAATCATTGTGTTGTGTGTTTGGTGTCAACTGATCATAATTGAAACTGCAGGGCTATGTAAATACTGTGTTTCCTAGGGTGGAATTAAAGCATTACATTTACTGTTGTTGCAGGACCGAAGCAGTTTTTTTCGTGTATACCAATTTGATAGTCAGGACCAATACTACTAAAATTCCACTACCAAAATTCTACCAATGATATCACATTAATCTCATGGATGTCTTTCAACGTAACTCAGATTTTTATCCAAGATAAGATCATGTTAGCCTTTGTCAGTGTCAGGATATGAACATTTTGACTAGGTGTTGCTAACATAACAGAAACTCTTGAGATACTCAGACAACTCTGAGGTGTTTCAGTTTTTTGTTTGAAATACCCTATTATATTGCTTGCAAACTGGCTTTTGGGTTTGTCTATACATTATCCCAGACCATCTGACTCATACAACTATTTCTGTACTTTTTCCACAAATGTGCTTATTGTGACAATTGCAATTGCCTGTGTGGTTCCAGTATCTCCTGTACCTACAGCATCTTAAGTACCTTTGAACCCAAAGAAAAAGAACCATCAAACCATGAAAGCGCCATCAAAAAGTACCATGAAATTTTCAGAATTTTGGCACAAAGTGGGTTCATAAATGTCTTTCCTTTAGTGGATGGATCAAATAGAAAGATGGAGCCGCTGGAGGACGGTTGTCACATTATATAAAAGATGTGCAGTTGTGTTTAGCCCAGTCCAGCAGCTTGCGAGACAGACCTGCTGTACTGAGATGTTTTAGGATATTGAAAATAAAATTGTATACTACATTTGTGAACCAATTAAAAATAAAGAGCTTTACCAAAGTTTGAGAAGTTACGAAATGGGCATCTGTGGCTCAGGTGGTCGAGTGGGTTGTCCACTAATCACAAGGTTGGCGGTTCAGTCCCCCGCTCCTCTACATGTTGATGAGTTCTTGGACAAGACACTGAATACAAAGTTCTTCATGGCAGGCAAATATTTTGCATGGCAGTTCTCTTGACATTGGTGTGGGAATGCGTGTGTTGATGGGAGAATGGGAAACATTGTAAAGCGCTTTGAGCACCACTAAATTAGAAATATAACATAAGTGCAGAGCTGCAAAATACTTAGATCTTTGTGTACCTTTCAGCATAGAACAAAGTGCAACACATACAGACATGAAATTGATATTGCGCACAGAATACAATTACATACCAAACCCACAGTATGGACAACTTTTGAAGGATACGGATCTAGAATGATGACAAGCAACTTCCAATTACTGCCAGATCAATAAAACCGGAGCAACACAACCTTCTCTGCACTAGGAGAACTTGTATAGAACAGACTACACAACCACACAAGACTTAGGCACTCATTCATGCTCAAGGGCTCCTTTCATACAGATCACAGAACCTAAACAAACTCAAACAGGAACCAACAACCAGAGGCGATGAAGAGAAGTCCCAGGGAAGCTGATGGTCCAGCACAGAGATGCCTGAGAGAAAACAGAAGACAATGAGGAGAAAAGAGAGATAAAGAGAGGAGGACAGAGCTTTAATGCTAATGTGCTAGAGGAACAGCAAGAAAACAGCTTCAGAGAGATACAGTATTTTTCAGCAAATTCACAGTAATGTCATCTGCAGGGCAAACTGTTTGTGCTGTGAGTCCTTATCTCATAACCCTAATAGCATGTCTCTTGCTGTTATCATGCCAGTGAAGGAGAACTGCTCATTTCCTTCTTCAGAATGTTTCTTTAAAACATGACTGTTCTATAACCTCTATTATCTGGCTATATTATGTTC
Organism: Amphiprion ocellaris; assembly: GCF_022539595.1. NCBI lineage: Eukaryota > Metazoa > Chordata > Actinopteri > Pomacentridae > Amphiprion > Amphiprion ocellaris. The sequence goes on along the minus strand of NC_072769.1, from coordinate 17,988,868 downwards.
CTATGCTGCACTCAGAGGGACAAGGCACAGACTGTGGTGGCATCTGCTCCACAAATGCAGTTTAGGTGCTCTGGTGTTCAGACATGCATTATTGGTGAATTGGTGATTCTAAACTGGCCATTGGTGTCAGAATTGGATGGAGATGGACTGGTAGTCAGGGATAGGTCCCCTTGAAACCCTCCACATGGTAAAGCAGGTGTAGGAAATGGATGGATGGAGATATATTCATAGCTTAAACAGATTTTCATGGCTAAGTAATTGTAAACACAATACCAGTGTGTCTATATGTCACTACCCCACAGAAACATACTGCACAGAGCCTCTCTTATACGAGCTGCTGCCTTCAGTACAGCACAGTGACTCTCTGAACTGCCATAAATGTGCCTCTCATGGCTGCTCGGAAAGAGGTCCGAATAAAAAGAGAGCGGAGCTTCTCATCGCTATTGGCGTCCATGCCACATAGTCAGGTTCAGTCAATCTGCCATGTTCCCTCTGATCTCCCACGTCACATATGACGTATCCATAGCACCACTCCTCCCACACTTCTTCACCTCTGAGCTTGGATCTGCAGAGTCTGACTCAGATGTCAGCTGGGAGGTTATTCGAAAGGAAAAGGTTACGATAGTACAATCCCCTGCAGCCTGCTGACTACTTTTAAAAAGACTTTGGATGACAAGAACTCAGTATTCTGAGAGCAGAAAGCGTGACATTAAATATAAGGTCTGAAGTGTTCAGACAGGTACGGAGGGACATGCCCATTTAAAAAGTTGTATGTCATCAGAAGCACCTTAAAGTGATTTGACATGGATAGAGACCCAATGAAGGGAGGTAAGATTGGCTGAATATCAAATTTTCTAGTTTTAGTTTAATTTCTATGTGCAGTATTCTGAGGCCAGCCTTATCCTTCCATTTTTTAATATTTATTTTTCATTGTTTTTGCTGACCCTTGTCTGCACTGCTTTCGTCCCCAGATCCAAAGACCGGGGATCAAAATCCTCCTCCCACATCATCCCCCACTTCTAACTCTTGAGCGTCTTTTGCCGGTAAACCACGACGAAGACACCAAGACTAGATATTCTGTGATAGCAGAGATTGTAGTGACAACAGAAACAGAAATGGGTGTTTTAACCCCACAATGCCATGGATTACGGGGATTATTTTTCAAAGCACTCTGCCCATCATTTTAACTATAACTCAGCACTGTGTCATCGATTCTGGCACCCTCAGAAAAAATAGGTAGCTACATCAGCATGGACATCTAAACAAAACAAATGGCTGGACCTCTGAAATACTTGCTGCGTGTTCAGAAAAAAACAGAATGACAGCAGTATGGCTGACCACACGAGGAGAGTGATGTCTGCAAGGAGGGTTTCATTTTTCACACAGTCAGAGAGATTTTTACTGCTACTTGCACAAACAGTAAAGGAAACAAAAACTATTCTATGAACAAAGCCAACAAGGATGTCTTAATATGTGTAGCTAGATTTATTAGTTGCAGGTTACATGCTATGTAGGGTTAAGATCTGGTTTGGAGTTGCTGACATTGTGCAATTTGATTACCTGCAGCATGTCCACGTTATCGCAGCATCCTACAAATGTTATCACAGCAGTTCTTTCAGCTGCATGCAGCAGAGATAGTTTTAATGTCAGCTGCATGATGTCAGCTCTGTGCTTCAAAGAGGATTTTAATATCAAGGTCTGCAGCAAGGTTTTTCTCCATATACAGACAATATGTTTGCCTTTACGTGGTCCACAGTGACTGTTCTAACATGATCATAATCGAAATCTTTTTGTTACCTGGATTCAAAGGATATTGCAGTTCTGCTACAATCAAGTGAAGATTAAAAAGGGGTTGGGTAACCAATAAACGCTGTATGGAGGAATCCACGTCAGTTGATTCAAGATAAAAAATGATTCCTGCAGTGACAGTGGACAAAGAATAAAAGCCCACAACTTGAAATAAATACGAGATGAACAAAACCAATATCCCATAAATGTTGAGAAAGATTTACTGCAGGCTTAGAGAGTTAATTAACTGAGACAATTAAACTGTTTATTTGTGCTTCATTTGACTAAGCTGTCAGTGTCACACACCCCATTGTTCTCACAGTAATCAATATCTGATGTAAGACATAGTGGCATCAATTATTTTCCGATGCCACTATATTTCACTCTGAGGTGCTTCATCTTGCAGTTCAATCAAGGACGTTTCGTCAGTGTGCTTCCTCAGCTCACAAATTTAATGAGCAAGAGTCAGGATTCAGAAGTAACTGCAATGTGTTTGTTACATAGGTTAACTGTGGCAGTCTGCAGGTTTCACCTTAGCCAAGATTTTTCGTTCTTTGCAGTTATTAAACCTAACGTTGGACATCCTGGACAAAAAAATAAATAAATAAATTAAACGTAAATGAGACGTTTCTAATTAAAAGGTAATGACAAGATTGAACCTTGATCTTAACTCACATTTTCAAATATTATAAGGCTGGTTCACTTTTAATCGGTGCTGATAAGTGGTTATTACGCAGCTTGATTTGAATAAGTTCATTTATAGAAGATGGAAAATCTACATTAACTTAATGTGGTTACAAATATATATGAGGATAAAGGATTCATGAGGACACAGGATTATATAGCATTGGGCTGCAGCAGTAATACCAAGTTTGTAGATGAAGTTCCTTGTTATTGTTTAGTTTCAAACTAAGAATTTACTAATTCTATTTGTGAGAAATATTTCATGCATTTAAAGACTTTAGTAATGAATGTAACGGTGGCAAATTAGTTGCCAGGAAACATCTGTGGCAATGTAGAGCCAATTTTGGTCTGCCGTTTTTTAACAGATGTGGAGTAAATTATGAATAAATAAGCCAGAACAGTAGTAATTCTGTTTGTGTTTGAAATTCACATTTTATTCTGTGGACATTTGGATTTGTGTGCGTGAATCCCATACAGCAACACAAGACAGGACACATGAATTTGTGTGTCATTTGGCAAACTTACCTGAGCTAAATTTTTAAAACATAATTGACAATACTTGTGCTGTTTTTTGTTTATGTGTTGTAGGATTTCACTATATAATTATCCATCCATCCATCATCTATACACCGCTTAATTCTCATTAGGGTCACAAGGGGCTGGAGTCTATCCCAGCTGACTTAGGGTGAAGGTAGGGGACACCTGGACAGGTCACCAGTCTGTCACAGGGCTACATATAGAGACAAACAATCACACTCACATTCTCTCTCACACACACACAGACAATTTAGAATTATCAATTAGCCTGAGCATATTTTTGGACTGTGGGAGCAAGTCGGAGTACCGGGAGAAAACCCATGCATGTGCAGGGAGAACATGCAAACTCCATGCAGAAAGATCCTGGGAAGGTGGGGACGCGAACTGGGGATCTTCTAGCTGCAAGGCGAATAGGCTAACCACCAAGCCACTGTGCAGTGCATAATTGACTCTAAATCTCAAAATCTGCAGTATGAAATGCATAGTTTACAGATACTGTCAAGTTGTAGATTTAAAGTGGTGCACATTTGTGTTTTGTACCTTTTTCCTGTATTTTCTTTCACTGGCACTAATATTTTAGTACCATGTCCCATTACTAGTTCCTACATATTGGCACCTAATTCTCCAACTATAGGCATCTTATGCAGACACACATGCATAGGATGCCTATAATTGTCCAACTATAGTAATCCTATGCAGGCGTACATGCAACCCTGTCTAAGCTTTTAAATGCATAAGTGTTTGTGGTAAACAGCACACAAACAGACTTGTATTTCATGTGCCAATATTTTCCACAAAATAGTACAAAGTATTTCTTTTTCAAACTTGAAAAAGTCTTTTGTTTACTCAAAAGAAGCAAGTGTTGGGGTTTCAGTGCCACAGTGTGCCTGTTAGAGGAGCCTGTAAGAGAAGAGTGGTTTCTCTTTGAATTTCTATTTATATAGCATAATTCAGGGGCACTGAAAAAGCCTCAGGCAAAATTAATGGGTGTTGCTACGTATCGGAAGTAAGGAGTTTACCTTGTCCCCTGCATGTCTATGCAGGTTGCCAGCATAGTTCACATAACAAATCAATTTGACTGTTGGATTGTGAAGCATCTGGGACCAGAAAGACTGAATGTTATAAAACCACAAATGAATGATTGTGTAACAGTCGATAGACTGAATTTGTGTAGCTTCTGCACTCCCACTGAGAGGCAGTTAAGAGAAAACGAGATAGTTTAGGAAACGATTTGTTTTAAAGGACAGTAAATTTTCCATCTGGTATCGAAGTGCCATTGACAAACAATTGCTTTCGTGAAGCTGCTTTCGTGATTTCGTGCTCCGGGTACAGCAAGTAGTGGTTCTGCAAGGCGACACCGTTAAAGTGGATCTTTTTCAAAAAACTGCTGTGTAATTATGCCTAATTTCTCCAGTTTCAGATGTCTCATTGAATGAAAGCATTTGCTGTAGTAGATAAGCAATTTATTGAATTTCACTCTGTGGTTCTATGAAATAGCTATAAAAGGATTTTCTAAAATTGCTGATGTTTGTTTACTTTTTGGAACTCAGTGTTCCATTTCACTTTTGTTTTCTCTCCCTAATTCAACCTTATCCTTGAGAGTTTTTCCTCAAAGCTGACCTTCATATACACTACGGTTCAAAAGGGATCACTTAGAAATGTCCTTATTTTTGAATGAAAAGCATTTTTTTCAATGAAGATAGACAGATAAACAGATAGATAGACAGATAGATAAACAGATAGATAGATAGATCGATAGACAGATAGACAGATAGATAGATAGATATCGTATTTTCGCGACCATAAGGCGCACTTAAAAGTCTTACATTTTCTCCAAAATGGACGGAGCGCCTTATAATACGGTGCGCCTTATGTGTGCACCGAGTTCCAACATCTGTAAATGTTACTGTGTGACTTTGATTTACGCTCCGCTTGACCGACTGAGAGCATTTCCTGCTGACACGCTGCTTATATAGAGAAAAGGAGGACGTGACAGAGGACAGCATGAGAACGTTAAAGGGGGAAGTGTGGGCGTGAAAGAAGACCCTAAAGGCACGCCCCCAGTTGGTATATAGTGCCGGTATTTGCATTATGCAAAACAACATGGGTTTGGCGTCACCGTCCCTGTTGATCTGTGACTCCATGCGCGTCCATCTCACAGCCGCTGTGAAAAACCAAGTGCAGCAAATGAACTCGGAGCTTGCTATCATTCCGGGAGGCTTGACGAAGGAACTCCAACCGCTGGACATCGGTGTAAACAGGGCGTTCAAAGTGAAGTTGCGAACGGCGTGGGAGCGATGGATGACAGATGGCGAACACAGTTTTACTAAGACTGGGAGGCAGCGCCGGGCGAGTTACGCCACAATTTGTGAATGGATTGCGGATGCTTGGGCTAACGTGTCTGCTTGCACTGTTGTTCGAGCTCTCGCAAAAGCCGGCATCATTTATGAGGAGCCGCACGGCAACGAGACTGACTCTGACAATGACGAACGGGAACCTGGCGTGTTCCATGGAGAACTAGCCCAGCTGTTCATTTCAGATACAGAAGATGAGGACTTTGATGGATTTGTGAATGAGGATTGATCAAAAAACAACGTGAAAACATTGATAAATACTTCAATAAAGTACAACTGAACTCAGTTTTGCTTTCCTTTTTAAAACACACGCTAGCATGCATGTTTTAAGCTAGTACAGGTATGTTTTACCATGCACGCGCTCTATAATCCGGTGCGCCTTATGTATGTGTTAAATACAGAAATAGCACCCGGAACTGAGACTGCGCCTTTTAATACGGTGCGCCTTATGGTCGCGAAAATACGATAGATAGATAGATAGATAGATAGAGATAGATAGATAGATAGATTAAACCTTTAGTGATCCTGCAGGAGAAATTTATGGAAAGATAACATCAAATTAATCAGAAATCCAGTCTGAACATTGTTAATGTGGTAAATGACTATTGTAGCTGGAAACAGCTGATTTTTAATGGAATATCTCCATAGGGGTACAGAGGAACATTTCCAGCAACCATCACTCCTGTGTTCTAATGCTACACTGTGTTAGCTAATGGTGTTGAAAGGCTAATTGATGATTAGAAAACCCTTGTTCAATTATGTTAGCACATGAATAAAAGTGTGAGTTTTCATGGAAAACATGAAATTGCCTGGGTGACCTCAAACTTATGAATGGTAGTGTACATCACAAACATTATCGAATACTTTGTTCTGAAAATGGTCGAGTCACTGTGGCAGATTTGCATGCGACATTGCTGCTTTGGCACAAACCCAGCACCAGATAATGTAAGTCTGTTCAGTGGATGCTCAAAGGTAAGCACCATTTCCAAGCTCCAAGCCAAGCCAGCAGTGAGTCCCCGTTTTATTTATACGTGATTCTTTTCAAAAAAATACTAAAGAAAATGAGATCAGTTTGCCTCAGAAGACCAGACTACTGATCTACTGACTTGCTGACACAGCTCTCGGGGTCGAAGAGGCATGCAAATGTGGCCCCAGCAGCCACAAGCTCAAGTGTGCAGTAGACTAACCTGGAATGATACCTTGGTTCCATCCCTAGCAACAATGGATGGATGAGAGTTTTTTAATCAGTTGTAATTTGTAATCAGGTACAGTCAATTAAGCAGCGAATCATTCTCTCCTGTGTTATCCTATCAAAAAAATGTAAAAGAAAATCTTGTCATCACCTTCTATCTGCTCATGAAGGTTGAGACTTCAAAAAAAAAGGTTCCTTTATTGAGCGGGACAGCTAGGATTTTGCCATGATTAATTTTCTGCTTTGCAAAAGGCAAGGCTAGCTAATTTCTTTCCTTGCTGTGGCTGAAGATAAATCAAAGGCAATTTAGTTACTAATTGACTGAGCATGAGAGAAAAGTCTGAAGCATCTCCTTTTCATTTTCCTGATAGTCACTGTGTTGGTCTCATTAATCACACGATTAATAAGGCCAGATTAGTTTCCCAACCAGAGACAGAGATCATTTTTCAATTTACCAATTAGTCTATGTCATCCAAAATGTCATGTATTTTAGAGCACAGTGCCATCTTATGACTGTATTAACAGCTTCGGCTCCCATGGGTTTTTGACAGGGGGTCTATGTCAGATGCAGAGGAGCTCTGTAGTTGTCAAATAAAAATAAGTAGCACTTGTTAAATCTTTGTTAAAATGATGAGGTGTTCCCTTTTTCTCAGCGCAGTGCTGTCAGTACATTATTAGATACCCTTTTAGCTAAAAATATGAGCAGAATAGTACAGCATCATGTTTCAGCTTTTCAGAGAGATTTATGAAGAAGCCACCCAATGGAAAAAAAAAATTACAGTGAGGAAGGATGGCTTGTAAAAAACAGCATAGCCTGGAAGTCAGTCAGGCATCTATCAGGAGGGAACATCCACTGCACTGTCCTTTGTGGGTTCAAGTACTCAAGTTTCGTTTCTGAGCGCTATTTAGTGAGGTTTTGCTGACAGTATTATTGAATATAGTGTGGTTGTTATGTCCTGCCGTGGCTTTCCGAGCAGGACATTTCAGAGTGTGATATTGAGAATGAAAGTCAGGGAACACCCTGGGCTCTTTCCTTTTTAGGTGTCTTACACCTTTCCTGGGCAGATAAGAAACACATCTATGTAAATAAATGACAATTAAGAGGAACTAGCCAGTGAGTAAAAGCATAATTTTTAAAGCGTTTTTGTGTTTATAATTACTCTGCCAAGGTGGAGTTATGTGACGATCAACGTACATTTGTCTCTCTGTTTGTCTGTCTGTGCACAACATTACTCAAAAATGAAATAACGGATTTGGATGAAATTTTCAGGGAAGGTCAAAACTGACACGAGGACCAACTGATTAGATTCTGGCAGTGATGCAGCTTATAGTCTGGATCCACAAATTTGTTAAAGATTTCTTTATCATTGCCAGATAACAGCACAGCGTCACTGTAACTATGACAACAAGTGAACACTGTCAGCTGCCTGCTGACGATCACATGATTGTGATCCTACTACAAATCGACCATTGTTGATTTATCAGGACTTATCTGTCTGAAATTATACAAGGAACAATTGACTGAATTCTGGGGGTGTTTCTGAGGGAATATTGTGCTTGTATTCATCAGGTGGCCAGAAGCGTGACACAAAATGAATGCTAATGTTGCACTGGATGTGTAAATGAGCAAGTGTTAACTAACAAGTTTGCAGTTTTGTATTCATTTATTTTCTGCTGCCCTCAAAAGAACAAAGATCAGTTCTTGCCGTTGAGAAATCCTGCAGGTTAAAAGGAAGCCTCTGACAGTATATTTCAAAAACATATGCAGAAGAGTACGTAAAATATTCACCCACACACTAGTTTTATCAGTATAAATTATCCATTGTGGCTGTAAAGCATATGTTGTGATATGAGCAGTCCAGCTCCGTTAGCTCCGCACAGCTATACCTAATAAATTCAAAGCATTCATTTGTCAGATAGCTTATAGATTAGTCACAGTATTTGCAAAGCAGCCAGACCGGTTGGCTGAGTCTAGCTTCTGATGATGTCTGGTGCCACGGGGAAAAAACAAGCTGCTTCCTTTTAAGTGAAGTGTGTGTTTCTGCCCCAGTATCCATCTGTGGACACATTTATTTGCGCTCTGTACTATGTAATAAGGACTAGACTGGTTTGTTCATGTGTAACTGCTGGCATCACGCAGGCTTTCTAGAACACGTCTTGTCCTCAACAATGCGGAGGTTAAAATAGGCTATATAGTCACACTCATAATACTGAATTTCTCTGATGGAAGTGCTTCATAAGCTCACGGTTTTAAAAAGAAAAGAAAAAAAGAAAAGAAAGTGACAACCGCAAGATTTAGGTTACACCTTTCTTCCTAATTAGGCCTTATTAATTTTGATTTGTGGTTTTTCAAATGACTTCACTTCATGATTTCTGTGTGATAAACTATGAATTATGTAACAGATCATACAATATGCATAAATTATACACATAATTTAGAGGCATATTTTATTTAAATGGATCAAACAGAACAAGTTCAAATTTGTTTAGGGAAAAAAATGTTAAAGCATCAGGATTATATCGCACTTTCAATTAAAAACAACACCAAAGAATTTATTGCAAAGAGGTATTTCAAGCACTTTACAGCACCGAAACCTACAGATGTGTTTCCTTACCAGCAGATGCTTCTTTTTGTGCAGTGATGTCTTGGGCAGTCAAACAGGCTTGAGTGATATATTGTGTGTATAAACATCACAAATTCAGAATCAAGAGGGAGGGCGATAGGTGTTTGATTAAGTGTGATGATTTGGCACCAGCTTTATAAACTCAACTGGTCCCAAGAGAACATTAAAGCAGCTTACATAAAAGAGGCCACTAGCATAATCTGTAGAATTGACAGCTTTATTAAAACCACCATGTAATAAGGGCATGACTTGTCCGGGCTAGATTTACAGGGTGGTTTTAATAAGCAGCTCCCTAGCTGTGGACACTCTTCTTTATGACAGAAATATGAATTACTTGGTCTTCAGTAAGGAGTTTCTTGTCTTCAATAAGGTCAGCAAATATGGAAATATTAATTTTGCTGCATCGTTTTGTTTGGGATGGCATTTTCCCACCAAAAGTAGGATGTGCTCTTATGCCTGCAGGCTTGGAAGTTGCATAGCTTTTCCCCTATTTTCAGGTTTATTTGCTCTTTGCACCATTCTTTCACAAAGTTACGCACAACTTAGGTAATTAGGATGCATATTTCAAACAATTTAGCAGTGCAGAGTGGCTAAGGGGTATTAAAAACAGAGGAGTTGTTTCTACTTGTGCATTTTTTTTAAATTAAAGGGGTGCTACAGTGATGTTATATGGTACTTTTTTTTTAAAAAAGATACAAATGGATTAACAAGCAACATAATACTCAGCAATGTATAGTGCAATACTATGTAATTCCATAAGATTAAAATTAAAAGTGATTAAACATGCTGTGAATGTGTCTTGAAGGTGAAAACCCGAAAATCCAGTGTAGAGATGTACCAGCAGTAGATCTAGAGGTGTGTGGAAGGGTTATATGGGGATATGTTGAAGCTGGGGCTGTATTCAATCAGCAAGTTGAAACACGGATAGGTTCTACAGGAATACTCAGAGTTGCTGTGGTCTAATTAGAATGGTATAAAATCATAAAAATGATTTAGTAGTACATTTTCACAGAGTTGCTTGTGTGGGAATAGTGACAGAATGGGAACCATTCTGTATGGGCCAAACTCACCTTGATCCTCCCAAGTGGCTTTTATACATAACATAACTTTTTGCTTTACATTCAAATAGAAGTTTCTTTCACATTGCTGAAAAATTGACTGCAGAGTCCCATCATACGACTGTGTTCATCAGTAAATATAGTAAAAATAGCCAGGGCTTGTTTAGTTAAAGGTGAAAAACTGAATTTTTGACACGGATGGTTCATGTGCTTGTAAATGGATCAAAGTTTAATTGAAAACTTGGATATCACCTTTAATCACACTTTCCTTTATATCTAATTAATCCTCCACTGCTCCTTTACCACTGCAGCAGAGTGATTCTCCTTGTCGTATGTGTTATGGAGTTCACTCTGCAGAATGTAAATGTGTGACTTCAATGTGTTTATTGTGGTTTTAAAGTCATCTTTTTGTATCTCACACAGCAGCGATCTGAACCCTGTTTGTACCCGATAAATTGAACTGGGAAAGAGTTGAAAGGAAGTGCCAGGTGATATGATAGCCTTCATGTCCTTAGGGAAATCAAACCAGGCTGGCGTGTCGGCCATTGTAGGAGCAGCATGCACCAGTCCACTACAAACACTTGAAAACTGAGCTTTTACTTTGTGCTAGCGTTTTTTCATGTGCCTCCAGCAAAAACTAAAGGGGGAAAAAAACTTGAATTGTGTGAGACAAAGGCATTATGCATTATGTATGATGGTTGTTTTCTGAACCATTTTGTTTCAAGGATTAAAGGAAACTTCAAAGATACCTTTTTAGCCTTTTCCCTTGTTCAGTCAACAACAATGAAATGTCCAATGTGCTTGTATAAATGGTCCAGGTTTTTAAAAAATCCCAAATATTATCAGCAAAATGAGGTTGTGAATCAGTCACAGCCAAGACACTAAACATTTTCACATCTCTCTTTTTTTTATTTTTTTTCCTAGACATCCACTGAGTGCGTCTGATTTATACCAGAGAGAATAGTTTATTGTGGCTGGTTGCTTCAGATCTCATCTAGCTCATGTTGAGAACCACAGCAGCAGGGAAGATGGTGATGAATCATCTGATGTTATCAGCCACTCCCTAATGAAAACAAGTTACATCTTCTCTTGATCTTTTCAGTCATTTCATATTTTTCTGTCAATTTTTGCAGTAAAATAAGCCCCCCACCCCTGTCTGATTCAGCAATTTTTCTCCATAAATATCAGTGATCAATGACCATTAGAGCAGCAGGCTGGTGATGTTGGACATTAACATTCTCACAGCAAAATGATCACAGAGTAATCCTGAAATGGACAACATGGATGATGCTTTATATTTGTATAATTTCCCTGCACAACAAATTCTTGTTTCAACATATCATAACTAATATATACTACTATACTACTAATATATATACATATATATATATATATATATATATATATATATATATATATACATATGTTGCTCCCCGATAAAAGAAAAATGTTTCTGCTGGTACCTCTTCAGAGAAAAAATAACACAGATGTATAAATGTTAACTTGCTGTTGCTGGGAAGGTTCCTGTTATAATGCTATGATCGTGGCTCTGGACTTTGTAACAAACCAGATAAAACGTTATTGCCCTTGCCGTGGCAAATAGCTTTGGTTTGATTTGATTTGCTTTGATTACATTAATGTTTAAGTTCAGTTTTACAAGAAATATGTTAACTGTTACTGTGTAAGGGAAGACTGCTGTTAAAAAGTACTTTATTTGTTATTGTATTTTTGTTCATATAGCAGTACTTTTCAAATAGAAGTGCAGAATACACTACTTTTAAATTCATTATTTAATTTTATGTTTGACAATGTGAGTAATCACGATTGATTACAGAACATCATGCAATTAATCGTGATTAAAAATTGTAATCGTAGAAATGTTCTTGTTTTTGAAAGAAAAGCATTTTTTTTCAATGAAGATAACATTAAATTAATCAGAAATACAGTCTAGACATTGTTAATGTGGTAAATGACTATTCTAGCTGGAATATCTACATAGTGGAATATCTCCATAGGGGTACAGAGGAACATTTCCAGCAACCATCACTCCTGTGTTCTAATGCTACATTGTGTTAGCTAATGGTGTTGAAAGGCTAATTGATGATTAGAAAACCCTTGTGCAATTATGTTAGCACATGAATAAAAGTGTGAGTTTTCATGGAAAACATGAAATTGCCTGGGTGACCCCAAACTTTTGAACAGTAGTGAATATATTCTACATTCAAATAATTGATGTGTTTTCTACTTTTGTGTCATGCTCTTGCATTATAATTGATGGCCCCTACAAATAAGAGATTAAGAACTTAATGGATTTGTTTCAGGAAACAGATTGCTGGGTGTGCTGGAATATAGCTTGGCCTCCTTCCAGTTGGCTGTTTTTTTCATGCAGTCCTTCACTAAACCACCACTTATTGGTTTCCAACAAAACATGGAGAAAAAAGTGTATCCATCCACAGTGCAGCGTTCCAGTATTTTTAGAATTATGCTCAGTGTAGCTTGTTTGTTATCATTATACAAGACAAGGAATAACCACACACTCGAATCACAGCTCTCTTTAATTTTCCTTGGGCGCAATCGGTTTGAAGGAAATGAGGGATATACATTATATAGCGAAATGAGCAGTGATATCATAATCATCTGGTCACATTCATGTGTTTCAGTATAGCCTGTTTACAAAGAAAATGAATAGAACTGTCATCATAAGCCAAAGGAATCTTCATACCAAAAGGTCAATTCAATTAGATTAAGGTCCCACTAACAGCAAGAGTCATTAAAAAAAGAAATATATAGTTTATATATGAATAAATGAAACTGAATCACAACTATTGTTGTACAGAAATTGGGCTGAACTGAGTGAATAGAACCTTGTAGCATTTCTAAGTGATACGTCAGGTGTTGAGACCTTCAGTGTGCATGAATGATAGACTGTTTGTCTAATTTATCAAGCCTCATAATAACATCTGTTCTCATCATCCCATCTCGTCTATAAACTGCTACACTCATTACATGGGTGTTAATATTTGATACTATTCTACAAATCCTGAGGCATGCTACGGTTTAGGCTGATGAATATTCAGTGACTAATTACATGTGATTGCTAAGGCCCTTTATTAGACCAAATGGCAAAAGTTCAGCGCAGCAGCAACAAAGCCAGAGTCTCGGATATGGGAAACTGCTTTTGGAAAGACTAAATTAAAGTCCAGCGTCATTTTGCATTTGACCCCAATTGTCTCTTTTAGTAAGTATTCATTTTGGTCTAATACCTGTAATAAATCTTGATTAATATACACCTAATGTCTCCCTGTTTCCTTTTTAATGTGTGCAGTGTCTGATGAGTGGATTTGAAACTAGCTATCTAAGTCAATTTAAGCTATGTCCTCTTAGAAATCAATAATAGTGAATTACGCTGGGTTGAAATTGGTGGGTAACATTTTTAGAATTAATCAGACGCTGTGATATATGTGTCCCTTTTGTTCTTGCATGCTTTTCTTGTTGCAGCTGTTATGGGTTGTTGAATTGATCCAAAATATGTTGTTGTTGAGGTATTTATAGTGATATTAGTGGTGCTTACAATGTTTTGGAAACTCTGGGGAAAAGCTGTTAATCAGCAGCTAAGTTTCTAATCTGTGTTAGGTGGTTTAATCTGTACAGTGATTACAAAGGCCTGTTCTTAAAAGACAGGAGGATGCATTTGCCAATCTGTACTTGTTTTTAGTGCATTTATAATGAAACAGGACTATAATAATAATAAAAAAGATAATGTCACATGACTGTTGTCATACCAACATCCAAACTCACACATGGTTGGAGGCACAAATGAAAATTCTAATATAATGTACAAATTGAAAATATGTCATTAGTAAGGATTTGTCGCGAGATTATAAATTGGATTTTGCTAAAATAATAGAGATCATCTTGCAAACAAATCCTGGTAACAAAACTGAAGATTACAGTTAATAGTGAAATCAAACCGGAGCACGCAAGGAAAATCAGTTTGGAAGCTTCTGTCACTTTATTTATTAAAGAAATTAACACTGATAGCGCTGAACACTTGAAAGTCCCCGATGTTTACCTGTTTCTGGTACTTTTTTGTTTGTTTGTTTGCCACCATATGCACTTACAATGAGCAAACAGACATTTTAGAAAAAAAAGAGTCCAGTTTCTTTCACTGAAGCTCTTAATGACCATGACCTGGGTGACTGAATCTGCACAGACAGATGTTTACTGGTGTTTTAAATTCCAAACACTTTTGAAATCTAATTTGCATCTCACACACAGGTTAGTGGCTATATAAAGTAGCTTAAGAGTATAATGGTGCAACTCACACCTCACAATAAGACAGAGCGAGCTACACTTCCTGTCCCAAAAAAAAGTTTCACACTCTAATATGTTGGACCGCCTTTAGCTTTGAATATGGCACGCATTCACTGTGGCATTATTTCGATAAACTTCTGCAATGTCACAGCACTTATTTCTGTCCAGAGTTGATTCATTTTCTGCCAAGATCTTGTACTGATGATGGAAGAGTCGGACTGCTGCACAAAGTCTTCTCCAGAACATCATGATCCCTGATCCACTCATTCTCAATGTGAGCCCCATGATTCCTAGCATCGTCAACATGTCCATGCCATCAGGGAAGAATAACTCCATTGAAGGACAGACCTGGTCAGTCAGTATATTCAGGTAGTCAGCTGACCTCATTCTTTGGACACATAACATTGCTGAACCTAGACCCGACCCCCTGCAGCAACCCCAAATCATAGCACTAACCCCCACAGACTTGTAGGTACTAGGCATGATGAGTGCATTACTTCATCCGCCCCCCTTCTTACCCTGATGCCCCCGTCACTTTGGAACAGGATAAATCTGGACTCATCAGACCACATGACCTTCTTCCATTGCTCCAGAGTCCAATCTTTATGCTACCTAGTAAACTGAAGCCTTTTTTTCTGATTAGTCCTCACTGATCAGTGGTTTTCTCAGAGCTCCACAGCTGTTTAGTCCCAATCCTTTGAGTTCCCCTTGCATTGTGTGTGTGGAAATAAACTTACTTTCACTATTAAACATAGCCATGAGTTCTACTGTTGATTTCTTATGATACGATTTCACCAAACGTTTAAGTGATCTCCGATCACGATCATCCAAGAGTTTTTTCTGACCACATTTGTTCCTCAAAGATAATGGTTCACCACTATCCTTCCAGGTTTCAATGATGCGTTGGACATTTCTCAACACCATCTTAGTGTTTTCGGAAATGTCCTTAGTTGTTTTCTTTGCTTGATGCAGGCCAATAATTTGACCCTTCTGAAACAGATTAACATCCTTTCTACGACCACAGGATATGTCTTCCAACATGATTGTTTGAATCAGCTAGGGTTAAATAAGTTGTTGCAGCTGAAACATATTCATCACTGCAGTAATCATCCAATGGAAGGCTCTTACCTATTTACTTAGTTAAATCCAGGTGGTAACTTTTTTGGACAGGTAGTGTATAATCTAATAATGGATTGTTCAGTTGTTCAAAAGTTCAAAACAGTTAAAGAAACAGGACAGGCAGTGTATATTCTCACACATATCCTCATATTTTTATATCTCTGACGTACACACATTCCATATTTCACTTCTTCTTTGTGGTTTAGAAACTGTACATGTTGGTCAAGTTGCCACTGGTGTTTCCTTCATCTCTGTTGCCTTTCAATAGTGCAGCAGACAGATTCTTACAAATGCTGAACAGATTTTAGAGAGTTTTAATGAATTCGATCAGTGGCTACAGGAGACGAGTCTACAACAATAAGACACGCATGGGATTATAGGAAAATTGGACAGCTTTATCACAGACTGGGCTTTAATTCAAGCATTATTTCCCAACAATATAGTCTGGTAATCCCCATTACCCTCCTCCCTGACAAGGTGCTTTGTTCTTCATAAGAACGTCCTCACAAAAGATCTTTATATTATTGGCCAGACCACAAACACCAAATAAATAAATGTTTTGTTTAATGAAATATGAAAATATCTTAAAATATTTGTCTGATGGGACATTTGGAATCGGTGCCAAGTTGCCATTGACATACAGCAGTGTTGTTATTGTAAATTTCCTCTCAGACAAATATGGAGTCGATAATAATCTTTCAAGGACAAAATGTCCTCAGTGGTGTTATTTCAGATGCCCGTAACAGGATGGCATAAGTTATGGATTTTACTTTAAGAATGTGTGAGCAACAATGTTTCATTGAAATTGAGATAGATTTTAAGCACAATTTTTGTTGCAAAATCAATTTGAGCTGCGTCTGCAGACCATTTGTTTTTTACGTCACTCTTCTTGGGCCACCTTTTCGCTTTGATGAATTGCTCTGTAGGGTTTGAGCAAGTCCTTTGCGAGCTTACATTTTGTGCTTGTGCCCTGAATTAGTCTGACATTTCATGCTTGAATACCCTCATGACATTTAGTTTAAGGAAATATCATGGTCTGCTGAACTGTCCAGGTCTAACCACAAACACAGATGAATAATGAATACATTGAAGTCCTGCACTGGCATACTTTAGTTTTAAACAGCATCACATCGAAGACATGGTGATATTAAATTTCCCAAACTTTTTAAAATGACATCTGTACAGTTTTTCAGTTTGATTAGTCTTTCAGTTAGGTGTGGTCAAAAACTGTCCTGAGGGGTAAAAAATGACAAGTCTACCTTTGGAATATTTCCCTGAAGCATTTCTGTATGATTATTTTTCTGGCTTATTCATTTTCTGATTTAAAGAGAAATTGAACATGTTGAAATGAACAGGTCTCTAGATTGCTTTGAGATTGAAGAGGTAATTGTCTTTTGAAATTGAAGGTTTTTTTTTCTTATTAAATCAATCCAAGTAACTGATTAAAAATAGACCAACATTTCAAAACCCAAATGACAACACAATCTGCCTTGACAAGATCACATTAAAAGCATGATTAATCATCTCTACAGATGTTTTAATGAAAAATATTCACAACCCTGTTTGAATGTCCTTATACTTACAATCTCAGCAACAATGTGAAGCCGCCATTTGATGGACTCATAAAATCAGTATTATTTGTTATTATTGTGGTTATTATTTGCATGCAGATTAACTATGAACTTCTACAAATTATTGTGAACATCTCTTACTGGATGTTGATTATATATTAAAAATGTTTTGATTAATTAAAAATAATCTGTTTGTTCTAAAGGCAGACCAGAAAAGACAGAATTTCAGTGTTCATCATGAAAAGTTAAACTGATTTGCACTGAAAGAGTTCTCTACCAATCTGCTGCCTCCGTTACCAACTGTTTAACTAAACAACAACAGAGATATGGTTGTGTTCCACTCACTGTAGATACTGTAGCCTTGAGCCACTAACCTCAAGCTGAGACCAGTAATGGGCTCCAGAAATCTGGTAACCTCACTTCTAACTCCACACTAAGGATCAACTGATATGGGTTTTCCAGGGTCGATACCAATGACGATTATTGGTGCCCAAGAAAGGCTGATGGGCGATAGCTGGAACCAACATACATCAAACGTAATGTTTATCAGCATGTGCCTGTCATTCATGACTAGGCTTCTTCATCAGTAAGGGGGACTACAACTAAATATGTAAAAAATAAATAGGTGTCATTAAATTTGGAAGCTTTATGTGGGATCAATTGAGATTTATCAGTTTGGGAATTAGAAATGACACTCTTGAATAAAAGTTTAAGGCTTTTATTTACAATATATAGTGAAATAACAAAATGAACTACAAATCTGACAAAGGACTACAAATGGAAGTGACGAATTGTTACGTGGAATACAGACTAGGCTGAACAGGAGAACAAAACCCTCTAGCGAGCAGGCGGAAAAATTACACTAATACGAATTCAACCAGGAACGAATTGGCTAACCCACAGAAGGTACTACCCAGGCAGAAGAGCTAGAAAACACAAGAAATACTACAAGGAATAACTATGGCAGAAAATCTACACTACGTAGATAACAAGGCTCAAGATGCTCCGCTAAACGGGGCGGCTAAACAAACCTAGGAACGTCCTAGCAGAGAAACAAAGCTCACCTACAATAGTACTAAGCAGAGTACACGAAACAAATCAGACGCCGTACTGAACGGCGTAACACTATACGACAATATGAAGTGTACAGAAACAAATACTAGAACCCGAATCTAACAATGCTAATATTAACTACCAGCCTGGCTCAGGATTGGGGACTTAGCTGACGGGGAACCGAGTGGGGATGATTGTGGAATATATGCCCTCCAGGTCATATTGACATCACCACACCCCACCTCGAGAAATAACACGTTTTAAAGAGTTTTAACAAAGAATCTAATATTCTTGCCCTTTGGCAGGTTTATCTCAGGACTGTTATTTTAGACTGCATTTATGTTTGTATGCAGGGGTTAACAGAAATAATAAAAAGTCAGTGAATTAGTCATCTTTCAACTCCATGCATCAATCCCATGCGGCGTCTCTCCATCAGTTATAATCCACAGCGCAAAGAGCCTTTTATTGTGCGAGTTTATATTATGTAATGTACTTTCCTGAACCAGTGATGCTTGTGGTTACAGGTCTACAGTTCGCTCAGATGACATAAGATTGCAATTAAGAGCCACATTTACCAGCGCCAAGCGAGAGGGGTCATAATGGTAGCGTGGGCTTGTCATGTGTAGTAGAGCCATGGGGGAGTTTTAGTGGTTTATTGGCAAAGCACTATAGGGGAACACAGTGTCAGAGGCTAAGGAGGATAAGTGGGGCTGATGCAGTGCACAGCCTGGATTTTCTCCTCCTCCCTTTTTGCATGTGATGCTTTTGTGGTGACTAAACAGCTCCGACACCAGAGGTTAAAGTGGCAATTAAAAAATGTCAAGGAAGTTCCTTGTGTGTTAATACATGCCTCCCTTTCACCTCCCTCTGTCGCTTGATATCGAGTGTCTTTTGAGACCTGGCCCCTTTGTATAACTCACTTCATTAATGTTAATTCGGATGTATGGTTCCTCTCCTTTTCTCCCAGTCTCGCTCTGTCCCTTAAAATAAAACAACAGTTCTGTGCAATAGCAGCCCTTATAGTGTGCCCACGTGGGCTGCAAGTGGTGAAAGATAAATAACTAATTATCTAATGGAGCAATTAAGTCAGAGAACTGTTGAAAGCAAACATAACTGAGCTACTTGCTTTAGCTTCCTCTCACAAAGGGCAAGATACAATGAAGCAAAAAGCAAACAGATTGTTTAAATATTTACTGTAATGTCTTGTTATCTATCATAATGATGTATTGCTCAAAGTGAGGAATCATGTCTTCAAGCATTATTTGACTTAAAACATATACAGAATCTAAAAAAAACTGGTTTAGAAAAGGCTGGTCTTCCTACAACTTTAACATTCTCAAAGCAGCCCCACTTAATGTATTATTCATGAAAGAGTTTGTCATTGTTTATAAGAGTGTTATGTCCCATTGGTGAATACATCCCTTTGAATGCAAATTCTTAAAGCTACTGGGACAAAAGAAAGTTTTACTGTGTTTGGAGAAAAGTTAAACAGACGGTATAATCAAGGCGGTAAGTTCTCTTGTCATAATCAAAAACTGTTGTTTGCTTATGAATCTGTGTAACAATTGAACATGCAGCTCAGCTCGTACAGTGAGATAAATCCTCTTCAGTTTGTCTTTGATCATTTGCTAATATTTGACTGGTATTTGTTATGCGCTGTTCCCCAGCTTGAATATGCATTTTCTTTCTATAGTCCCAGGTTTGACCTGTTTTCCAAAGCGGACCCATGTGGAGCCCTTTTGCTGCCACAGCTGAAGATCTGGGCTATTACCTTTTTAAAAAAAAGGTTCGCATTGGACACAGTTTGGTGACCCTCAAGGATAAACGGCTTTAGCTAAGAGATGAATGGATTTGTCATTGAAGCCCACATGCTGCATTAACAACCACAATATCATAAATACATCACAAATTAAACATTCAACTATCATGTGTTTTGCACAAGAAATATCAATTTATTACACAAACAATTTAATTAAAGGAAATAAACTGCAAATTGGAGATAGTGCCCCTCCCTCTCTCTCCACCTTTCTTTTTCCTTCTCAGGTTGGTGCAGCGGCAGGTGTTCCTCATCTGTGATCATCATCAGCTGGTGCAGGAGCAGCTGGGGAGCTGCCAATCAAGCCCTCCTTCACTACAATATAAGCAGACGCCACTCACCTCTCAGTGCTGGATCATGACACAGCCAGTAACCACACACTGCTTGTTACTCTAGCCCCAGTATCTTTTTGAGACTCTTAAGTAATCCTGTTTGTCCTCCTTTGTTCCAGTTTGGGTCCAACTGCTTCTGTTTCGTTTCCTCTGTGTTCCGCCTCCCGTTCCAGTTCCGAGCCTGGATTCTCTCACCTGAGCCGTTTACCTCACATCTGCCGTCCATCTTCAGAACCTGCCACTGCCTCCTACCATTCTCCAGCTGGACTTCAAGCAAGCAGCCAAGAACCACCTGCCAGATATGCTAGATCCCAGTCCGAGCATCTCGCTTTTGTTTCTTTGTGAGTTACAGTTTAGTTTAGTTTATTCCTCCTAGTGTAATAGTTTAGTACATTTGTAGAATCAGCAGTTTCAGTAATTTTGCCGAGCTTAACGTGATTGGCTTCGCTTTGAGTTGTGTGTTGGTTCTGTTATTATAGACTTTAGAGTTTGAACTTTCTTGCCTGGGTGTTACCCACTGTGAGTTAGTGCCAGTTTGTTTGTCTTCCTTGCCTCTAGTGGTCACTAGTAGTTTCCTGAGCTTTATGATTCATTTCTGCCTCGAGCGTTTCCTGTTGTAGTTCCTAGTCTTGTGACTTGTAGTTCTTTTGTTCTAGACTGTGCAAATAAACCTTTTACTTGAATTTTGAATCTGTCTGTTCCTTTTCCTGCACCTGAGCCACCTTGAATTCATAACAGTTTTAGTGGTTTGATAATGTAAAATCTTCCATTGGCATGCATGTGCTAGGCATTAGATGTGTTTTCATCCATTTGACTAATACACATCTGGGTTATTTATTTAACCCTTAGATGCACGAGTGATCGGACCCTACACTCTTCCTTAAGTGGGTCAAAAATAACCCTTATAAGAATCAATGTGTTTTTATGCCATTTTTGTCATTTTGGTTAGGAATAGCCACCTGTATTGTTGTCTGTATTATATTTTTGTCCATACAAGAATGATTTGATGTTTAAAAGATATGTTTATTTTTCACTTTCTAACAGATTTTGAACTTTTTGATAATTGAAAAAGAAGAATATTCACATAGAAGAACGCCAACATCCATTTCATTGACATTTTTCTACTCTTCTCCTCCAGCTGTTGCTGCTTTCTGTCCCTCCAAATTTGTGTACTGCATCACCTCTTGTATGATGTTATCAGTGAAAAAGAGCTTGCAGTAGTAATACAACTATTACAATATTTTTAAAGTATAAAAGGTAACTTAAAAATTTAAATGGAATGATACCAAAAACATGTTTTTTTGAAGAACTGCTGGAATATGAAACTATAAAAACTTTTTATTACAAAAATAATGCAAGAAAACAACCTCACTGGGTCATTTTTGACCCACTTATGCATCTAAGGGTTAATAATAACACTTGGAATCAATTTCTTTCTTGAGTAGGTTCCTAAAATTCAATGTAAATTTGAAACGCAGACAAAAACATATTTTACTACAGGTCATCCCCGGGACAGTTCTGCAACTTTTTCAACGTAACTAGCAGTCTGAAATGGTTCAGCCAAACTCTTTCATACCAATTCTATTCCCCGGAAAACCTTAGGCAGCTCATCCATATGCCTTTTGTCATTTTCAATTTAATATTCTGCATGGGGATGATGTAAAGAGCCAGGAATGGTTGTGAATTTCCATATGACACATTTTGTGTACGTGCCGTTGCATTGTGCATTTTCAATTTGTTGCAGCGTATTTCCTGGTGTGATGAGCTGATTCATGTGCATTCACAACTGGCAGCAAATCCATCTTGAAGCAGTTCAGCTGTGTGAAAATACACTTATGGAAAAATATATCTCATTAGGATTTTACTCTCAGTTGGACATGGACCATGAAGATCTCAAATATTAAATAAAATGTGATCTCAGATATGATAAGATCAAAACCCCTTATATATGCCCTTCTAACTTTATCACCGCCTCCCACTTAAGCGTTATACATTTTTTAAACCAAAATATGGCCGTCAGTTAAAAGATCATCATATGAATATAGAAAGACTCAACTTCCCCTCATGATGATGGGTTTTGGCTGCATGTATTACAAATATGTACAGACAGCAGAGAATTTCATTAATTCACACTCATGCTATCACATTCTGTAAACTGTATTTGCCCAAATAATTTTGGATTCACTCTTAAGGCTGACTTCATTGTTAGTAATTTTCATTTTTATTTCATTGCCATTGCCCCTTTAAGCAGGTATCTTTCATACAGTTGTGACACTCACATTTAAATGTCCAAAGGCATTATTTAATTGGAATTCACCAATACTTTGGTCTTGGAAGAAATGTGCTGTGAGGTTTCTCACAGCAATTTTCTTCAAAAGAAGCCTTCAATACAGACATTTGGAAATGGAAACTCCCTTCCTCTCTATTCAGTTGCACAAAATTCATTTCTGCCATTTAGTCTAACACATACCTGACAGAGTGAAGGTTTATTTTTGTTGTCCTGCCACTGAATTAATATTTGCAACCAGCTCAGACTGAGTGACAGAGGGGAAGCTCTAACTGTCACTAAAGCATGATTTAATGGACACATATTACCTGACTGGAGAAAGGCTTTTTGCACAAAAGGCAAAGGTAAAACAAGGTTTATGGTAATGTGATTGGAATTAATGTCAATCACCTCCTTAAATATTTCTTCAAGATATATTACTCAATGGGCTGAAAACCAAATCACTTCCCACAACAAAATATCACAAGTGTCCTCAGAGCTTTTCCTCTTTTAAGCTACAGTACTTTACCAAAATTAATTGGCCCGAAATGGATGTGATGTCCCACAAAACAGCTGTTCTAGAGTGACCTTTGGCTGCTGCTGATGCAACGTGGTCATAAAACTAAGTCATCTCTAGTTTTAAGTGCAATTTTATCACCCAGGTAGGGATACAACTGTAAACATGGACAGATTTTTATTTATCTATCCATCAGTAGGGACTGTTGTGGTTCTGGGCATTTTGTGCTATAGATGTCGTTCCTTGTAAAAAGTCTTGTTATAGTTTTTCCATTACTCGGAGGTGTTTTCGATTCTGTACAGATGTCACTTCATCTTGTCTTTTGTTACGGCTTTTGTTTTAACTGCAATTTGCATTTTTTTTTTTTTTTTTTGGTGCAGAAAACAAATTTACCACTAATATTCCATATGTCAACCTACAATACCCCCATGCACTAATCATGTATTTCCTTCCAGCATGAATCAAAAACATTTCTGATAACTTGTGCTGAATAGTAATTTATTTAGTGGTCTTGAATCGCTGTGTTACTTGGTGCAGTCATGAAAATTATGACACTGGCTTTAAGTTACAACAGGTACAACAGGTAGTGTAGATGGTCTACAAATACTGAACTATTTTCCTTTAACTAAGATTGTTGTAAGATCTTATTCAACCCATTTGTCCTTGTGTACTTGACACTCTTCTCATCCTGTTTTCACACTGCTCTAAATGTTGTCTCCGTGTTCCTTAGTTCATCCATCTTGCTAGTCTGGTATTATTAAAATTTGAAAATTGCATAAAGTCCCTTCATGTGCACCCTGTTATGCATATTATCAGGATAAGACAAATTCTTTTTACTTTTTTCTTCACTTTTTTCCATCAGTAAGCTTGTCCTCTTGGTCAGCAGTAACATCTAAATATCTAGCTTCTACTCCTGAAAAAAAGCTAACATTAGCATGGATTAGCAACCCTGTTACTGTGATTAGAGTAGGGTTAGCAAACAACAAATAAAACATGGAATAAAAATGGTACCATTGATGTGTAAACTGAGCCAATCAAGCCTTTGATAGTTTATTACCTATTATTAATGAATATGTAGCAGAAAATTGTAAAAGAGAAGGTTTATTTTTCAAAAATGTTGAAGCCCAAATGTCCTCCAATTCTGGAATGACTCTTTTAACACTTTTTCTGTCCCCACAGAGGTCTGACACATGACAGCTGCTTCAGAAGCAGTTTTAAACGGGTTGTTCTAATGTTGTTGATCTATAGTAAAGAAACAGTCTTTTTTCTTTCTGCAAATTCTATATGCTCATTTTTGTTGCATGCATAACATCTGAAACACCAAATATATACAATCTCTCTATCTCCCTCAGCTCAAGAATCATTATGGCACAAGCTCCCAGTTAATTTCCACAGCTGGTAATGTAGCAGCTTCAGTGTAATGAACAGATGTTCATGCGGAGCATTGATGTTTGCCATTCCGCTACAGCGTCTCTATTAGCCGTCGGGCTTTGGAAACCATGGATGTGCTTAAGCACAGCGTGAGTGTGTTGATATCGGTAATATCTCATCACGTCTTTCGAACATAGATTCATGACTAAACCTCTCCTTCCCTTGATGACTTCAACTGTTGCTTACATAAGCTGCTTCATCCTGCCCAATCTCCAAAACAACATTCACACATGTGTCGCAGATCAATGAATACTGCCAGAAGCCATTCACATAGCAGGACGGAAAAATTAAAAGGAAAAACAAACAAAAACAAAACCATGTCTGCAAAGAGTTAAGATGCAAACCAGGATTTTATAATCAAAGCTCTATTAACAGTTATTTATTTTTTTTCCAGTGCATGTAACTGACTCAAACAATCAGCAAATGTGGTTCACAAGGTTATTTCACAAAATGACAGATAAACTGATATTTGATCCACTGAAAAAAACACACCTGAGCAGCAGCTGAGTCTGTGGATCGACTCCCAGCTGGCAGAACCTTTTAACACGTCATTCCTCTGCTCTCTCTCAGCACATTTCTGTCTGTTATTTATAACAACTCAAAACAAATATTTTCCACTAAAATGATTAAATAAAACAAGTTGTCACTTGAGATATATCCCTCAGAGAGACAACAAAAAGTATTTGACAAGTTCTGCCTGTCAAACACGTCAGTCTTTAATATGATGAAGCACACTTGTGGCTATTCTGTAAGGGACAAATTTGTGATTTCAAGGGTAATTGACTTTATACAACCATTATACATGACCTTAGAGCTGGTTAGTTATAAAGCCGACGCAAAAACAAGTCAAGTGAGCTCAGACAAAAGGTCAACTTTCACTCAAATAGGACCAAACAGAATGAGACAGAAGGAGAGTGATGATGTGGAAGCCATCCATGAGATTAACGAATAAGACTGAGTGGCTAAAGAAAATTCACAAAAAGACATGCAGCAGCTTTTTTTTTTTAAAGGTATTTTTTTGGACCTTTTTGTTGGCTTTATTCGATAGGCACAGTCGAGAGACAGACAGGAAAGCAGGGAGAAAAATGGGGGGAAGACATGCAGTAAAGAGCCGTGTGCTGGACTCAAACCCAGACTGCTGCATTCATGGGTCACTCGCTCAACCAGCTGAGTTATCTGGACGCCCCATGCAGCAGCTTTTTGAGTCGAGGATTTACAGAGTCCAAAATCAACCTACATGGTTCTGACGGCAGTGTAGTCTGATCAGAATTCATCTAAGAATACCGTCAAATATGAAGGTGGCAACTTCAAAGTGTGGCTGTTTTTCTCGGTAGTGTAGGTGGACTTAATTACTGATGCAATCATGATGCAACCTAAAAGAATTCTGCAAAAAAAAAAAAAAAAAAAACGCAAAAAACAATACAGAAACAACAGAAGTGAATCTTTCAGCAGGATAATCAGAGCCGCCTGTTGAAAGAACATTTTGCTCAGGAGAAAATCAGTCTTAGACCAGCTCTCCCAGAACTCCGACCTAAATCTCAAGAAGCACCTTTGGGATGCTATTGAGAAGAAAATGTCGGCGATACTCTGGTGACGCTGAACTGAAAGCTTTGCTGGCTGAAACAGAAAACTGGGTGATCCTATTCCCACACATTGTCAGGCAGTTCCTCATGGCAACCTCGGTACAAAACCCCAGTAACTGTGATCTTCAGTTCAAGTCAAGTTTATTTAAAAACCAACAGGACTTGAAGCAAGCCATCAATCCATCCATTATCTATACACCGCTTAATCCTGCATCAAAATAATAATTTGGGTGACTAAAAGATAAATCTAATTAATATTAATAAAATATTACAGGAATAAAAGATGCAACCCAGTAAGAGATGAAGTCAGGGTGTTGAGCTCTACTTGAATCAAATGCCATCAATGGCAGCGATGGCTTCATTTTGAACAGTCTGTCATTTTATCATGTCAAATGTGGGGATTTAAGTGTCCAAATACTTTCCGGGGCCATCATACACACAACACACTGTATTTGTCTTCTACTAATTGTGTGTGTGATTTGAGTAATGCTTCTGTTCTGCAGATCTTTGTATTTGGCATTGAATTGTGTAACTTTTTGGCTGGAAGACCACGAGCCGCTGAAATCACCAGATTGCAAATTGATTATTAACACTGAAAAACACATTGGAATCTGGCAGTTTATCTAGGCTTTGTGTATCATTTATTTGTGTGTTTGCTGTCAACAGTTATTAGTTTACATAATTTGTCTCTACATTATACCAAAAAGGCGGAGAAGCTCAGAATGACTGGGGCTAAGACCCCGGGGGATTAATATGGAGGGTAATGTTCTAAACTTTCTCTTATAATTATATTATAATTATATTTTTGTGGAACAGCATAAACATATGATTTCCATTTTAAGTAATGATAAACCTGGAACAGTTAGTTTAATAATAGATTTTTTATATGATTCAGATTATTTCATTCTTTTTCAAAATAAGTTTGAAGCAAATTTCCTAGCTTTTCGGTTGTGAAGGTTTCTTACTTTCTTCTGCTCTCTGTTGTATGTAGATCTGGTCCATATGTCAACCTACAATATGCCCATACAGAGTACGATGTCCCATGAGTAACACTGGCTATTATATTAATATGTATGTCTCAGAGGTTGAATACAGCATGACCCCCTGCTTTGCTGTGCACAGCTCCAGTGGGAAAGAAACCTACCTTTTGACCCAAGTGCGCGCCCCTCAAGTCATTTTATAACGTAGTCATTTGCCCCGCTATTTGATGGGCATCTACCTTGTGAGGTGGGAATCCTTATAGGATGCTAATTAACTGGAATGACAAGATAATTATGTGCTGCTGAATGGGCCCATATCACATTTTAATTGATTTAGCAAGGAGGGAAAAAGCACAATATTCAATGAAGCATCATCACTCGGCTGAATCCACTCAGACACAAGCAATCCCAAACGGAATTGGATTATTGTGGTCCCTTGTTTTTTTTTTTTTTTTTTTTTTTTTTACTTGATGAACATGATGGTTTTAAGACTGTCATGGCAGGTCTCCTGTTTAATGATTCATATGCTGTATGTGGCCCATGTCAGTTCAGATTAAGGATTAAATAATGACAAACAAGGACATTTCAAGAAAAAAGTACAGAAATGACTTGGTGACAGAATCCAGTACTATTAGCTTAATAGCATATGGCAGCCACAGAAAGAGACAATGTTGACTGTAAAATGAAGAATAAATGAAATTATGAATACAATGTGTAAAAACTGGAACCAGTATGAAAATGTACACTGGGGAGATGGAGAGCAGCTCTAAACATGGAATAATACCATGTACTAACCTATTTTACTGTACTAACCCATGTTAGAAAATAGAAAAGAAATCGATTTGAACCATTAGTTAAGTGTCAAAATCAATAATACACACATGCACACACATTATATTTGTCCAAACAAGTGTATCTTTAGTGGTACCAGGCATTAATATGAACAAGAAAATTGAAGAAAACAAGTGTGGTCTAATATTTTTTTTTCCATGACTGTTTATACATATATACACATATATTAGTTGCTGTCCTACTCCACTGGTTAAGCATATAAAGAAACAACAAAATGCATGTAGTTTAAAAGTTTAAATTCATGGGAGCAGTTTGAGTTTTCATCTCTGATTAACAGATTCGTTGTACCATTTAAAATGTTCTTCCTCACCCCTCTCAAGTGAGGACTGGGGCTTTTTTTTTTTTTTTTTTTAAGTTTATGAGTCATCCTTAAGTCAACATCGCACATTTTGAGTATCCACCATTTCAGCTCCCTGGGTGCTGATCCAACGTTAAGCAAGCAGTGCAGCACGAAATGCAAGGGGCATTTCCATCTTCCACCTCTTCATCTGACATCAAGGATAATGGCCTCTGTCAGCCTGTTAAAGGTTGGTCCAGCAACCTCTCTGTCACGTCCTACATCAGCCTGTATTTCCATAACCTTGTCACTTTTACCGCGGCATAAATCGGTGTAAGGTCAGCAATGTCCTGGCAGCATGGATAGTAACAGGGCATGAGGTTAATTAAAAGACTGTGCATATGAACCCCTCACACCCTCTACCCAAATGTAGTACCACACAGATACACATACAGACACATGTTCACCCCTTTTGTCAACTACAGAATGAATTGCATGTGAAATTGTTGATGCACACCAGTGCCCAGTATTGAGCGCTTTAACCTACTGCAGTATATAGTAGAGCCATGAGCAATGTGTGCTCCCTCTTTCTAAGGAGTTCTATCTGCCACCACGAGTTATGCTCACGTCCCAGAAATGGTTCCTCCAGGCTTGAAATTAGCACAATTTACCCCACTCTGTTGCACGTCTTGGTGCTGAAGACCAACTGGTTGCACCACTCCTCGCTCCTGATAAGCCCACATGACAGCGCGAGCCAAGGACATAAGGGAATATAAAAGTTGTCAGCTTACATGACCAAGTAGTGTTGTGTGAAATGACTTCAGCCCGACATTGTTAACGCTGAGCGGGCTGCCTCCGCCATGCTCAATAAAGGCAAATAAAAGGCCAGATAAAGCCCTGATGGAATGCAGTGTATGTATGCGTGTGTCTGTGGCTGTGTGGGTGCAGGGGTATAAAGTTTGCCATCTAATCCTTGGCCTCTATTATAGCCGGTGTTTAGCAACACAGAAACCGTCTGTTCCATTCACCCTTGAAGACTTTCTCCTTTTCTGTGCCACACTCACTCTCGCATTCTATCACTCTGTTGACTATCACACTGACTGATAGTGCCCATGCATAAGCTGTAAATGTTGGTTCAGGAAATGAAGTTTTTGAGTATCCGTTTGGGCAGATAATTACAACTGATAATTGTTGCTGCTGATACCATTTTGGTAACCAACCATTTTAATCATACAACTGCAAAAATGTGAAGAGGAAAATACTTTTTTTTTTTTTTTTTTTTTTTTACATAAATGACCCATATTTGGAGAGTATTCACCGTCCACAGCACTGTGCGGTTGTGTGAAGTGTAAAACAGACCAGCTGCAGAAGGAGAAGGGACAGCAGGTTGACTGGGGGTCAAAGACATTTACATTTCTTCAACTTTATATTCTGCTTGTTCAAATATGTGTTTGATAAATTGTTCGTACTGTCTCCCTCGCTGGCAGATTTTGTTGTTGTATGGATGACACGCACTGTTGTCTTAACCTGCAGTTCATTCCTTTTCATTCTGTCCACCATGTCCTCTGAAATTACACAGTTCAGCCACGCTCTTGTGTTAACAGACAAAAAACACAGAGCAGGAGAGAGATGCAGAGAAACACAATCTGGGACTACCCAGAACCAGGTTTTGAGTGGCGTTGCATGTCTTTTATTTACTTTTATTTCAACCTTTATTTAACCAGGTAGGTCAATTGAGATCCAGTTCTCATTTATAATGACGACCAGCATGCTTGCTGAAATCGCCTTATCTGAAAATGACAGTAATTTAATTTTTCTTGCCGATCAGTCAAAAATAATTTGGACACAGATATTTCATGCATCCATATTGTTTTCATGTTGCTGCTTTTTTTTAATGGGTCTTTTGTCTATTCTTAGCTCGCTAATCCAAATTATCCAGTATCATCCCCAAAGACAGCCTCAAGTGTCAGTCCTTCAAAATCAAAGTGTCTTAGCAATATAAAAGATATATACCATGTAATTGCAGCGCCACCGTTTCATGTACAACTGGGGACTGTTGTCACATCTCATCCGCTCCTTTCTGGTAATGCTTAAAGTTGCTCCACACCAGCCAATAGGCATGCGTCCTTCAGTGGGATGAATGGGGGATGTGTGACCAGCAGAGGTTTCAGCCAAGGCCCATCCAGCCAGCCGCAGAGAGAAGACAGTAACCAAAGACATGACAAAACCGCAAGTCTGTTTGATTAGGACATTCTCACTGCTACTGCTGGCCATGTGCATGCTAATTAGCATGAGTACAATTCATTACCCAAGGAGACATGGGATTATGTCTCTGGATCACTCAGCAGCTAAAAGTTTTGACACTCTCTAATTTAACAGATGGAGAGCTCACTTAACTTTGCCATCTCCCTATAGGCAAGTGGTGTTAATAGGGAGGGGGGAAGTCATGCAATTTTGCGATTGTGTGTGTATGAAACAGACACAGAGAGATGAGAAAAAGTGTTTATGTTGGAGATACTAATTGTGTTTGATTGGATCAGTAAAAAAGCAGCTGTTTCACAGCAGTAGGACTGACAGCAGATATAGCTGCATTTCGCCTCACAAATCATCCAACATGCAAATGCAAGAACAGTGTTATGTAATCAGTTCATATACTGGAATAAGACTGGCTCATTATTTTTGTTTGACTGCATTTTCGCAGTATAAGGAGCAGTAAGTAGTATCTTTAAGTGAAGTCCACACTTCTGAGGCCACATTAGTTTGTGCTCAGAGATACAGACACCCTCGCAGGCGATGTCAGTCCTCACGGCAAAGTGTAGGAGTAACCTCGAAGAGCAGCTCTCAAGTGATCACAGTTAATCAAATGTGTGCTCATAGATTCAATTGTCAATCAAAGACAATAATCAAGCCTACATCTGCCTCATTGCTTGATTTTTCAAGATGGCATATGCTTTGTGTGATTTTCCTACTGTTTAGATGCTGTTATAACTCCATAGGTCTGGTTCCAAGACATTTGGCTAAAGTATGCAAAAATGCACACTGCAAGTGTTACGACTGCGGTCATGTGAGCTTGTTTTTGTTTTTTCTGCGCTCTGTGTGTCTGTATTTAGCTAATCCAATATGTAAATAGGGCTGCGCCGCACCTCTGCTCGGATTGGACGTCACGTTGATGAGTCGGCGCCGGATTGGCTCGGTCTAACCACGAGGACGGACATAAAAAGCGGAAAGATGACGTCGCTTCCGGGGGTCAGACAGTGAGGGAACCAGATGGGCGAGTCATTCTGCGTGGAGTCCCAACCAGCACACAGCAGCACAGCCCATCCACTCCTTAGTTCTTTGTTTAACAACCCAAGTTTATTTGTAAGAGAAGGGATCGAGCTGCTATCTTTTGTTTCTTTCGTTCCTCTTGTTTTCGGGAAGTTTAGCGTAGTTTTGTCTGTGTTGACTTCAGCTCATCCATACTTTTAGTTTGTTTAATACAACCTTTGTTTATATTCGCTTTTGGAAAATAAATTACTGATTTCGTTGGAAAAATCTGTGGTGTGTGCTGCTTGAGGCCCCAACAGGATGACATTTTCATGTTACATTCACTGACCCCTAGGCTGGGTATAACAGCAAGTCAAAATCCCAGCCTTGGTTTGCTCCAGAATCCTAATCTGCAATGTTACCTCTCTATTGAACTGATGCCCAGTTGTTGTGACTTGTTGCTAATTTTATTGCCAAGGTTGCTCAGTGGCTTCTCTTCTTATTTAGGTTCAGATTCGGTCTCAAACATGTCTAGATTTATGTGAGTAGTTGACATTGTGAGCAAATAATGTGCTTTGTGGCTTCAGAAGTCGGTGGAATCTGTAAAGGAGTAGCCTTCACAAGCTGGCCTATCAGAACAGAGTGAGTTCATCAGGAATGGAGCCTTCAAGAGACAGGAGCTGAACTAAGGGGCTGCAAGAAGGGCTACCATAAGAAATACAAAGTTACTGTAAATTATCTAAAAAAAAGAAAATTAAAAAATATAAATAGAGCCCTAGAAGAAAAATAGAAACAGAAAACAGACACTTACTTGTCTGAAAACATTATAACATGAAATTAACAACATTCTCATGAATTCACGATATTTAGAGAGTGGTTAGCAAATATGAAATAAATATTATTAGGAATTTTGCTGAAAATGCTTTCTTTTCACTCGGTCATCTTTGCTCAGTCTAGAGTAGGAAGTAATTTGGACTGCTGGTTGAAATGATTTGTCAGAGAAATTATATAGAAAGAATGATTTAATGCCACAAAGTAAAATGAAGATGCATGAAATGTAGTTGTAAGCAACATCAGTGCATGCATTATACTTGTTTGTACCCCATATATATATATATATATATATATAAAAAAAAATTCAAAAGTTGCCTAACATACTTTCAGATGTTCCATTCAACAACAGTCAACATATACTAACCTATTCTAAATTATGTATTCCTGACATATCACAGTCATATATTATTTATCAAAGCATCTTTTGCAGTCATTCCATAGAATGTCTCAAAAGACATATGCTCTTGTAATTCTGTGCTGTATTGCAGGATCTACTGTTAATCAGCTCAAGAGACCTGTCTCAAATTTAGAGAAATTTGACAAATATGTGTCCAGATTTTGTAAGATAACAAAGATACAGAAAGGCTTGTGTTTGTCTCCAGAGCAGTAACTGATCGCAGGCTATGATGGCTTACGCTGCTATCATCTGGGTGTGTCTTTGGAGCCTCTATTGATAATACGCTCATTGAGAGAGTCATATTGAATCTCTGCTCCATCCTCAAACCACAGATTCGTATTTTTATACTGACATGAGTATTTAG
This sequence comes from Amphiprion ocellaris, assembly GCF_022539595.1. Taxonomy (NCBI): domain Eukaryota; kingdom Metazoa; phylum Chordata; class Actinopteri; family Pomacentridae; genus Amphiprion; species Amphiprion ocellaris. Next base: position 17,955,679 of record NC_072769.1, on the reverse strand, counting down.
CTGAAGTTTATGTTATGATTTTATAACCCAGTACTAGAGAGCACTGTAAGATACAAAATGACAGCATAGCATGGTAATTTGTCTGAGCAACTGAAATCTGAAATTACTCATCTGGTGCACACTGCTGTGAAGATAATAGAATGCACATCTCTTCAGTCCATTTACTATATGAGTAGCCTGATAACAGGCAGGCAAATAAAATAGTGTCAGACCCCATTCATTTCCTTTGTTCCAAGTTACAATTTCTGTGTTGTAGTGAAAGTTTCAGGGGTTTTTATTGTTTGTTTTTCAAAAGTGTTACAAAGAGTAACTCATACTTCACAGTCATGCTTTGCCTAATGCACCGATTAGCCACAATATTAAAACCACCAACAGGTGAAATGAAGAATATTAGCCATCTGGTGATAATGCAATGGTCTGCTGGGGAATATGGATGTTACATTGTCAATGTAACACCTACCTAAATGTTGTCACACAAAGGACACAAAGGGTTTTCTACCAGTCCCCTAGAGGTCCAGTGTCTATGGCATGGTGCATCAGAGATGTTTCAGCAGCATGAGGGGGCCCTACACAAAATGAAGAATGTGTAAATACCAGTGTAACAGGCTGTTCAAGAAGATAATGTACACTACTGTTCAAAAGTTTGGGGTCACCCAGACAATTTCATGTTTTCCATGAAAACTCACACTGTTATTCATGTGTTAACATAATTGCACAAGAGTTTTCTAGTCATCAATTAGCCTTTCAACACCATTAGCTAACACAATGTAGCATTAGAACACAGGAGTGATGGTTGCTGGAAATGTTCCTCTGCACCCCTACGTAGATATTCCAATGAAATCAGCCATTTCCAGCTAGAATAGTCATTTACCACATGAACAATGTCTAGACTGTATTTGTGATTAATTTAATGTTATCTTCATTGAAAAAAAAATGCTTTTCTTTCAAAAAAAAGGACATTTCTAAGTGACCCTAAACTTTTGAACAGTAGTGTATGTTTGAGAATATAACTGCAGTGATCATAGCTTTGAATATATTTTAGCTATGTATCTCTAACTATTATCACTTGCCACTTTGATCCAAATTGCGAAATATCAATGGCTAGTTGGGTAGACTGCAATAAAAAACAGACATAGCTGGTTCCCAGAATTTTCATTTTGGGCAATCTGCAGGTTGACATTTTGAGTTTGAGTCAAATATCTCAGATATTGGATGGATTGCCATAGAATATGGCCCAAACATCCATTCCCCCTCAGGATGAAATGCAATAACTTCTCATCTCTGTGTCAGTATCAGGTTAACATTTTATTTTGTCCAGTACTATCTGACACACTGAAATAACAATAGGAGCCATCAGATCTTGCCATTTCTTATTTGTTACAGCATTCTTGATCAAAATATAGAAGGTCCTAGTTCCGAACCTGCATGTATATCAATTTAAAGTTTTGATATTATGTTGATGGTAACTCATCCATGTGACTCCAGAAATTGATGCAATTTTTTTTTAACACATTTGTGATGCAATTATCCACAAAGTTGTCTCACTTTGTTGGAAGCCTGCAGAAACAGTGCGTATTCACAGTTGTATAGCAGTGTCATATAGTGATGCTCACAGTGATCCTTTGCCTCATAAGCAATATTTGAGTACAGACTGCAGAGAAACAGACTCTCAACAACGGACAAATTTATTACAACTTCTGGGCAGCAGCAGCTGTAGCCAGAGGCATTATGTTTTTGGCTTGTTTATCCTCTTCTTGTGAGTGTGATATCTCAGAAGCACCTTGAGGGAATTTCTTCAGATTTGGCCCAAATGTTCACTTGGACTCAACAATAAACTAATTAAATTGTGGTTGTAAACCATCAAGATCACTGTGACCTCATAAAACACTTTTCTTGCCTTAACTGAAGAATTTCTACAATAATTATGGCTAGATTTCACACATTTGTCTTATGTGCTAAAATAATTAAGTGATGCCTTTTTAAAAGGTCAACGTGAACATCACTGTGTCACCATAATGTTCTGCAAAAACAACTTCCTTACTGTTATTCAACAACTCAGCAACAAAGGGGGAGATTGTGGTCATATTTCACATTTGGTCAGATAATGAACTGTTAACATTAGTCCTGATTGCCCACCTTGCAACTGTGCTGATTGTATAGATCTTCTTCGCTGCTAAGTTCAAGAATCTGTAGCTTTTTAACATCCATAATTACAGCAATGTCAACAATTTTGTTAATCCTGCATGTGAACTTCATTAAAAAGAATTAAAAATAAAAAATTAAATTAAATATAATAAAAAAAATAATTTAGTCTCATGAGTTACAACAAACTGTTTTTCTTTCTATCAATGAACTTACACACTTCAAAATCTATGCTATATATATTATATAAGTCTCTGGACAAACAGTGACTTGACTGGTTGGCAGAGGCTTACATTTTTAAGGTGGTAATTCTAGTTTAGGCCTGTCATCAAGTTAATCATGGAAGGAATCAAGCTTAATTAGTAACAGCTGATATGACCTACCAGCAGCAGTGTTTTGCAGTTTAAACTCTGAAAGTGACGATCAGAGCTGGCTAAAATAAGAACCGACTTTTTGAATGTTTTGCACACTGATGTTTTCTAATTATGAAAAGGGTTATGAGAGAAAACAGATTTGTTACCGTCTGAGCTCAGCAAATTTTTCCAGCCAGAACAGAGTGTCGGAACAGAGTCAATCACTGTGACCAAATCGTTCTTCATATTCACAGACTGCAGTGAAATGCTCAAGGGCAGCGCAGCAACACTTGCAGGCTGAGACGGACAAAACACGCTCGAGTATCAGCCTCAGCCACAACATTAAGACCACTGACAAGGGAAGTGAGTATCATTGATTATCTTGTTACAATGACACCCTTCATGATATATTATGTGCTAGGCAGTGTGATCTTAAAGCTGATGTGTTGGAAGCAGCAAAAATAGGCAAGTGTAAAAACCTGAGTGAATTTCATAAGGGCCAAACTGTGATAGCTAAATAACAAGAGGTAGAGCATCTCCCAAAGAGCAGGTATTGTGGGGTGTTTCCAGTCTGCAGCGGTTAGTAGCTACCTAAAGTAGTCCAAGGAAGGACAACCAGTGAACCAGCAAGAGGGTCATGGGTGCCCAAGGCTCATTGATGCATGTGAGGAGTGAGGGCTGTGCGGTCTGATCCCACAGAGGAGCTTTTGTAGTACAAATTGCGGGATACTTTCATGTTGGCTATGATAGAAAGGTGTCAGAACACACAGTACATCACAACTTGCTGTGTATGAGGCTGCATAGACACAGAACGGTGCTTACTCCATTCCACTGCTGAAAGCACTCGCAATGGACATGTTAGTGTCAGAGCAATAGAAGAAGGTGGCATGTGCGTCATTTACCTGGCAAAGAAATGGAAACAGAATGTACTATGGACCGAAGGCAAGCCAGCAGAGGCAGTATGATGCTCTGGACAGTGTTCAGCTGGGACACTTCGGGTCCTGGCATTCAGGTTACTTCACACATACCACCCACGTTATTTTTGCAGACCATGTATATCCTCCATTGCAATGATATTTACTTATTTTCAGTCGCTTTCTTTAGCGGGATAACGCATCCTGCCGCACTACAAAAATTGTTCAGGAATGGTCTGGAAGATATGACAAAGACTTTAAGGTGGGGATTTTTCTCTCCAAATTCCCCAGAGGTCAGTGCAATCAAGGATCTGGGGGATGTGCTGGAAAAACAAGTTCGAAGGATGCGTTGCTCATATCTTGGTGCCCCAAACCACAGGACGCCTTCAAAGATCTTGTGTAGTCCATGCTTCAATGGGTCAGACCTCATTTTGGAAGCACAATGGAGACCTACGCAATATATTAATCAGACGGTTTGCATGTGGTGACTTATGAGTACATCGTCATAACCTCACAAGCCAGAAGGCAGATGAGCCTCGCGAGTTGATCAAATGATGACACACTTGTGACCTTATTTCTCTGTCACAGCAAATTCAGGCAGTGCAGTTTATTCGTGTTGTGTTAAATTCCTAAACCATTCACAGCAATGATTGATACAGCCTTGTTCTTGGTAATCCAGCCACATTCCATAACTCCACACGCAAGCAATACTTTCCCATACGTGCAGATGTGAACAGCATTTCTGGTTTCATTTCTTGATACAATGGAGATCACATGAAAAAAAATTCCGGTGGGAAAAAAAATTAAGCTAACACAAACATCTATAGACATCATCTGATGTGGCATTAACAGGATGTACATTATTCAGCTGCAAATACTACTAGATTATGCTTCTGTAGCTTTTTTTTTTCTCTTCACACTAACTGAACTCTTTGAATCCATTAGTGAACTCACCAGCAACACTTTCACCTAGGATTAAAAAAAAAAAAAAAAAGATTTTGCAGCTTTTTAAAACACTTTTAAAACTGGTGAAAACAGCAGGAAAAGAAGAGAAAGGCCAGACATGATTCACAGCCTGGCCAACTTGCCAGACTTGTCTGGCAGGCAAGGCTAAAATGCTCATGTTCAGTAAGGGCTTCAGACTAATGCAGCCATGACTGGAATCCATTTACAGAACTTATGCTTGGGTACATGATAGGTTTTGCCCTGGGAGCACTAGGGGAAAAAAGTACCAAATTTAGACCCTGCAACTAAGAGGAAAGAGTTAGAAGATCAGGATTTTTTTTTTTTTGTTCTTTTTGTGTTCGTATTAAGCTGCCACCTGTACATACACTCAGTTATGTGCTTTATCTGCTCATCACTGTGTGGCCACCTCACATCTATCACAGCGTACAGCACATCTCTCATTGCTCTGCATACATGTCTGTCTGCTTTCCTGAACGTCTCCTTCAATCATGCATGATGCACGATTTAATTGATCCTCTCTCAAAGAACAATAAAGAGACAACGCGTTCAAGGAGAGGCCTCCCTTTTATCAGACATTCCCTCAGAATAAAGTTTCACATTGAGATTTCCTCTCAAATTTAATTAGCGTCTACCCTCCCTCATTAGCGGCTCTGCATTTTGCTTCTCGTTTCTCTTTCGGCTTGTCACACACGTTAGTGCTTTTGTCTTCCCACTCCATCCTTTTCCCCTTTAGACCCTTGTCACTCAGACAGACGCCTCCTAAGATAGTTGTGCTTGTGCTCAATGATTACTTAAGCTCTGACATCAGTGCAACTGTCACTGATTATGAAAAATTAGCTCTCCTTTTGGCCTTCTGCAGTAAACTCTAAAGCTTGCTTTGGAGGATTTCTTTTTTTTTTTTGTCTGCTGCAGTTGCTTTGTTTTGAAAATGTGTCTCAGCCCTGTGCCTTGAATACAGATAATGGGGGCAGCAAGGTACAACACCATCTTGATCAAATAGTGCGCTGGCCAGAGATTTTTATTTTCAGTTGGACACAAAAGAATAGTGCAGGAGGAGGCTTATAAATTGAAAACCTTGTGATAGTGCAGAAAATAGTTTCTGGAATACCAATGTAGCTCTGAGCTGTGTTCTACTTGTAGTAGGATTTTATAGACATGCTCATTTGGCAGAGGATACTTTGAATTCTTGCACCCTACCTAAAGAATGATTGTCACATTATTTTTGCACTGTGCAAGTGTTACGACTGCCGTCGATATGTGTATGTTTTCCTGTGTTCTGTGTTCTTCCTGTCTATGTGCCTATTTAATATCAAAATAGGGCTGTGCCATATTGACAACAGGATCGATCGAGCTACCAAAGAAAGCAGGACTTAAGGCGCAAGCATGCCGTGGCCGGAAGTCAGAGAGGGTCAGATGGGCGGGTCATCCTCCACTGCGTTCCAACACAGCTTAAGCACAGCGCTCTTTGTATAATACAAAACAAGTAGTGTGGTAAACGTAAGGTAGGAGTGAGTGAATGTTTTCTCTTGTTTAAGTAGAAAGGGAAGTAAGACTTTGTGTTTATTTTAACCACTTTTATTTTGGTAGGTAAGACCGATTGCCAAAGATAGTGTGATTTTTGTTACTCTGCCAAGGAACGGCAGAGTTATGTGATGATCGACATTCGTTGTCTTTTTGTCTGTCTGTCTGTTAGCAACATTACTCAAAAACAGACTTGGATTTGGATGAAGTTTTCAGGGACCAACTGATTCATTTTTAACAGTGATGCAACTTACAGTTTGGATCCACGGATTTGTTAAAGATTTCTGTATCATTGTGAGATAGCGACACAGCGTCACTCTATGACAAGTGAACACTACTTCAGCTGCCTGCTGATGATCACATGATTGTGATCCTACTACAAGTCGACCGTTGGTGACTTATCAGGACTTATCCATCGGAAATCATACAAGGAACAACTGATTAAATTGTGGAGGTGTTTCCGAGTTCCATCAGTTCCCGCTACCCGCTACAAATTTAGGTCACGCGATTCGGTATTGTAATGTACACATGCATAACACACGCCTGCGCTCAGTGCAAGGTAATTTTTTATTAAAGATTTCATCCAATGGAAATGATACGACTGCGCAGCCTTGGTGGAGTACTGCACTCTTGGAGTGATTTTCTTGTTTGTTATGTTGACTTTTGACTCACTTTGAATTTGATTTATACATTACCACTGACTTGTTTTTTGTGAACCACAACCTTTGTTATCACATCACATTTTTTTGTAAAATAAATTTTTCATCTCTCAGAGGAACAGTTTTTTTTGTAGGGCTACTTAGGACCTGTGAAGGATGGCATTTCATGTTGCGTTGGAGCAACCCCTAGGGCGAGTGTGACAGCAAGAAAAAAGGTCTACCTACAATGACTATTCATTCTGAGATAATACAATAAAAATGTATTTTATGGATTGTTTGCACTTCTAGAAAAAAAATTGTAGGGGGCATGCTTTATAGACATTATTAGACACTTAGTTATATCAACTACTAGTCATTGTTTGCCTTTAATAAAGACTCATAGATTAGTTGCATTGATTTCTTAAATGAGGCAAACAAGAGATGAGACAAAATACATAGAATATTGTACATGTTAAATGTTGATAATCCCACATTATTGTTTTATTCAAGTATGGTATTAATTCTCTAATATGTTGCGTTAAAATGGAATATTTTCTTCCTGAGCATCTTAGATAAGATCGTTGAATCTAATGACATTTGAACATACAGCTACATCTTCTGTTTAGCAGCTCCACAGTTGTTTTCTCACAGTGTGCAATCTTCAAAATGATTCACCGCGAGGAAGAATAATGTAAGCACGTTTCTGCTATATGTATATTGATGTAAGCAAAAAAAAAAAGAACAAAGCTGTATGGTTAATTACCTGGAGTGTCCTGGGAGAGTCAACGATAAGCAGTGCCGTAGGGTGCTTCAACGGAACCCTCTCGGTGTCAGCTAAAACAGATGGTGGAGGGATTGTGTTACATTAATGAAAGGTCCCTGCCTCACTTGAGGTATCTGTCTTCCTGACAGTTCATGTCCCTGCTGAAGACTTATCAAAGTTTCCCCATCATTTTTAAAGAAGTTTCATGTCACCTCCATCGCCAAGAGCACTCATTTTTAACAACCTCAAGGCCAGTCGAACGAGCACGAGGTGATTATGACACTTAAACCCCTCAAGGGAGGCAACAGAAAACACGTACGTTCTCAACATTTTCTCACACGCACACCCACACAGATGAAATCTTCTAAAATGAGCAAAATGATGTAACATACACTATCTTGGGGAACAGATTATATTCTGTTCAACAACCGCTTTCTGGTCCATTTTCACTTTGCTTTTCACACCATCCGGGCAGCTACCATTATGAAATGACTGCACAAATTTGCGTTATGTAAGTGTTTTTTGTTTTTTTTTTTTTTTTTATGTAAAATATTACCATAATTTAAATGAAAGTTCATGTGTTTGGGTTCACAATTCACAGCAGGAAAGCTCTTCTGGGAACATGGATTAGGTAAGAGGGTGGTTAATTTACAGCGCTACTTTGTTGTGTCACCCAATAGCAGTGGCTTCATAGTGTGACAAAGAAGTAGGCTGGATATGACTTAACACGTTCCCTTTTTTGCTTAAACAAAGATTGCACCATGCTTGGCAGACTCATAGCACCCAAAGACATTTTCTCTCTGCCTCTCTTCTATCCAGTTGAGTCTACAGTTGATGCTGCTGTGTGTCTAAAATTACAGTGTCTAGAAAGAAATGACAGTGATAATATGTTTTGGCTTCTCATTCCTGTGTCGCTCATGTGGTGTTCTGTTTGTAGCTATTCGCTCCTTTGTTGAATTTCTTGTATCGGCAGTCGGTGGCTGCAAGTTTAAAGTTTCAGTGATATGCGTATGATGGTCAGCTGAGTGTGGTTTGTTTATTCATGCTGTCATATTTAGAGCAGGCTGAAATGTTTGTCCCACAGCAAACTAGCAGCTCCAGAGCATTGCACTGCTGCTGAGCTTCAATATGTGTTATTAGGCTGCTGACAAACTGCACTTGTGATTGCCAAGTGCTGGCAGTTGTTTTTTTGGATTCTGACATTGCCATGAAAGTGCAAAAAATACACCAGATGGGGATACAGAATTCCAATAGACACGGATCATAATGTAATATGCAGTGGAGTCCGAAAGTCTGACACCACATCAAAAATCTGTCATATTTTCATGTATACCTGGAAATAATGAGAAAGTTTGAGGACTTAGAAATGGTTTACACAAACAGGTATGACGTAAAATGAAAAAAAAAATGGTATATTTAGGATTATTAATAGAAAAGCGATCAAACTGAGGCAAATTTGTGGCACTGATCATGTCAGTTCCTTTGTACAAAAGGTCAGATTTCCTTAATTTGCTTTCTTCCTTTGAAGCAGCGGTCAGATGATGGTCAGGTGGATTTGATCTACTCATCAGAGGCCAGTTCAAGTACAAGCTGCATCAATTGTTCATCAGTTATCAATATAGCTGTGCTTCAAGTTTCCAGCAGGATATTGCTTACTAAGTGGCACTGTGATCGGGGGAAACATGGCAACAGAACTAAGTGAATGTGCCTCAAATCAAATTGTTATTCTAAGCAAAGAGGGGCTTTCTGTGCATCAAATCATGGCTAGACTGAAGGTCTCTAAGGGAGCAGCGCCTACCTCATGACTCTTCTACTGGTTTCTTGTAGAGACAACGAGATAAATAACCAGTGAAAGACTATATTGAAATGTCACTGGCTATCTGGTAACTTGTGGGTTTTCCTACGTTTGTGTGATAGCAGAATATCTGAAAAACGGCTGAACAGATTTCACAGCAACATGGTGAGACGTAAAAAGTGGCTTAGCTCAGATAGCATCCACGTGCGGCTATTCATTTAACACTTCATGGTTTCTCTCAGTGCTACTGCACCATGAGTAAATGCATTCATTGTCTTGGTTAAACATAACCTAAAGAGACCAGATAACTTGTTTCTTTATGACTGTGACCAGCAAACATTTTAACTTGACATTGTGCAAATGTAATAACACCAAAAACCAAACCAACGTTGGATGACACATGGATAAACAATAGGATTTTGGAGTATGTTTAGAAATAGCAGTTTTTTGAGGATCTGTGAGTAATACCAATCGTTTTTAGGTACAGTTAAATAACTGCTTAACCAGCTGGCTTTGGATGAAAAGAGGGAGTTCAATACTTTAATAGATGAAAGGAAAACAAATTAATATAGGTATTTAGAACAGTGTATGTATTTTAAACATTTTTGTTATATTTCCACAACAAAATTAACATTTTTAAGAATTTTATTTGAAGACTTTACCTTAAATGCTGCATCGAAAGGAACCAGAAAGAGAGAGATCAAATGTCTCCCTAGTTGGGTTGTTTTCACTGACTCACTTTACAGTCCAGAATAGAAATGATCCTTCTCTTCACATACAAAGCTCTTAATGATGAAGCTCTATTGCTTCCTAAAGGCCTTATTGTACTATATGATTTCGAAAGAGCACTTCACTCTGTCACTCAGAACATGCCTAAAACAGCCTCATGCTAAATTTAAAAGTTGATAGCTAAATAAGAGCCATTGATTAATTTTGTAATTCACTGTTGGAATAGATGATTATTGATTTAATAATTGATAAACTATTTGAGTTTTGAAATAGCTGCAGATGTATTTTGCTCCACTTTGCTCCCTCTCTCTTCTCTATAAGAGGCTCTCAACAGATGGAAGCTGTTTCTTAAATTTACCGAGCTATGCCGAAGAATTTTAATGGGATTTGTTCATCTTGAGATGTGATTTCCTACATAGTTTATTCATTATTTCTTAATATGTCGTTATTGAATTGTTTGGTGGGTAATAATTGGCAGACTTGGAAGTACAGCAGTTTTTGTATGATAAGAGGTAGTGCCTAGTGGAAAGAACAGACAGCGTTAAGCAAACGATGGAAATGTGTGCCGGGAAAGAGAGCACTCCAAAGGAACTGTTCACTGTCGCAGAATGTCCTTCTCACCCCAGTGAATCATTGACTTCTGATACAAGGGAGGCTAACCTTGCCCTTTCTGCCATCCGTCTCCCAACACTAACACGCACCACTGACACATGTCATGCCTTGGTCGCCAGGGACGACAGAGCTGAGCAGAACACAGAGAAACATGGTCTGGGTGATAAACTGAGGCAGCTTTACATGGGGATCCTTGCTTTACAGGATGGTCATCAGAGTGAACCCCTAGAGTTGGATCTCAGTGAGAGTGTGCTGACAGGCTGCACAGCCATGACAAGCCTGTAGAGGGGATCGGGCGTAAAGCCACAGCAGAAATCCACGATGATCAAATAGTATCATGATTCTGAAGGGAAATAAGGAAAAGTTGTACATGACTCACTAATGGAATTATTCATCCAACCAGATAATCCCTATTCAAGTATGTATTTATAGCAGGAGAGTTGTCCTTTTAGCTGACAAAACGAGAGCGGAAGCAAGCATCCCTAATTATCTTAATGATTCTTTGAAAAGTCAGATCTTTTTAATGTTAAGTGATTGAGATGCAAACGCAAACAAAATCACTTTGATTGCAAGATTACAGTGACAAATGCTAAACAGTAAAGGTCATGTGCTCCTCGTGTGTGTGTGTGTGTGTGTGTGTGTGTGTGTGTGTGTGTGTGTGTGTGTGTGTGTGTGTGTGTGTGTGTGTGTGTGTGTGTGTGTGTGTGGCTATATGAAGGGCTTCTGATCATTCTCACAGGGACATAAACTTGTGCTGCAACTCTTTGTTCTCCTTGTTGTGATGGAGATGACTTTGCAGCTTCCAAGTTTATCAGAGAAAGATTAAAAGTTGATGCTTAAAAGCAGAGTTGCTTAATTTATGATAGCAAGCTTATTCAAGCTTTGCTTGAAAAACATGATGGGGTGCAAACTCGGCTCTTAGCCAGCAAGGTTCTTAAAGGGCCAAGGGTAGCAGGTACGTGTCGCAGTTAGCTGGCTGCTCAGGGATAGGGCACTCCTGAGCTTGACCGCTGGTTACTTTGAGTGAGAGGTTTAGGAATCTTAGCACTTTCTCCTGTATCATCCAAACACTAAGACAGAGAAAATCAGATATGAAAAGATTTTGATCTTTAAAGGTTGAGTTCATAGTGATTAAGAAATCATACTCCACTGTGAAAAAGGTTATCGATAAAAGATAATGTTAGTGTCCTCCTTTGTTGCTTTCAAGGTAGTCTCTTTGTGAGAGACATCAAACATACAAATGATACTTGAAATTTTGTGAAGAATTACAAAAAGAAGAAGAAATACTAAAAAAGACTAAGAATGATAATTTCAGCAGTACAGAAACCTTTGTCCAGTAACCTTCCTTTCCACTTTGGATCGCTGTGATGCTGTACATCTGTGGCTATGTGGACTGTGATATACGCTGTCTGTCCAAAAAAAAAAAAAAAAAAAATGTCACCTGGATTTAACTGAGCAAATAGGTAAGAGCCTTCCATTGGATAATTAGTGCAGTGATGAATATGTTTCAGCTGCAACAACTTATTTAACTCTAGCTGATGCAGTGAGGAGCTTCTCATTTCATGTTGGAAGACATATCCTGTGGTCATGGAAAGAATGTTAATCTGTTTCACAAAGGTGAAATTATTAGACTGCATTAATCAAAGAAAACAGCTAAGGAGATTTTTGAAACTACTAAAATCAGGTTAAGAACCGTCCAATGCATTATTAAAACCCGAAGGATAGTGGTGAACCATCATCTTCAGAAGAAATGTGGCTGGAACAAACTCTTCGATGATCGTAGGAAATCAACAGTAGAATTCACGGCTATGTTTAATAGTGAAGGTAAGAGCATTTATACACACACAATGAGAATCTTTGGGATATGCTGGAGAAGACTTTGCACAGTGGTTCGACTCTCCCATCATCAATATAAGATCTTGGTAGAAAATGAATGCTGCTCTGGACAGAAGTAAATGCTGTGACATTGCAGACATTTATTGAAACAATTCCATGGCAAATGTGTGGCATTCTCAGAGCTCCAGTCCAGTGAAATATTAGTGTGTGACTTTTTTTTGGACATTCAGTGTATTTCAAACTAGTAGCTGACTGTTATCCATGTTGGACAGAGAATGTTAACATGTTTGATGAGGGCAAGACAACCAAAAGACCAGAGCATGAATAAAGATGCAGAGAAAAAAAAACAAAAAGAAAGACAGTGTTCTTTAATCTCAAAATATCATCTGGCATAGCAGCTAACACTTTAAAATTACCATAATTATATTTAAAGACTATAGTTGATAGTATTCTTGTGGCTGCTGATCAGAGTGTTCGTTTGAATTTCTGCCAACAAATCCAACTAAAGCTTGAAAGTTTAGAGCAGCTTTCTGCATATTGAAAGTACAACAAAGATGACAGAGCATTGATTTCGTGCTCATGAATAATGGTTCCGCCTTATTATGTATGGTTGATATGTAAGGAGTTGCCATAGCAACAGAAAGAAACTAGTGGGGACAGAACACAGTTAAACCTGAGAGCGTCTACTGTTATTGAATACGAAACAATTATGCAAAAGAGGGAGAGGAGGACTTTGATTTTAATGAAAGGTGTTAATGATGCCTTTGCCAACATCACTGATGTCCACCCACATGCAGACCTCCTTGTGGACACATCAGAATCTCATGTTGTCTCACTGTTATTTTTTGTTATTTCTTGTTATTTTGTATCAAAGACAGCCTGTTAACTAAAAACAACAGTCCCACTGGGGGAAAGTGAAGAAGAATCTGACAGTTATATTTTCTTAAATACTGTATGTGGTTGTAGTTGTTTTACCTGAAATTCCTAAAATGTGATTTCCTGTTTTAGTCTTTTAAATAAATGAAAACAACAGGCACTCCATTTATTTACTGATGGAGCAGATGGTGGCATCAGGGTTATTTTTAGCAAGATCCTGATGGTGGGAATTGTTTACAAAATACCTTCATTGCAAACAGGAAGTGTGAAGTTTGAAAGGATGACATTTAGGAGGCAAGAGGGGTCTAAGAAGAGACACTGGTAAATTGCTGCAGAGCTAGATTGTTTCTAGGCACTAAAAGGTATAGCTCTGCCACTGATGCTTCCAAATTTGAATACCCCTGTATGATGTTTAATGTATGTCATGGTTTTACTGTTCATGAGAATTTGGAGAGAATGGCTTTGCTGATACCACTCTCTTCACAACACATGCATTCACCTGTTCTGACACTTTATTTGCATTCTAAGCTGTACAGAAGGCCACTCAGCCACAATCAGTTGGTGAATTTAATTTGTGTCTTAAATTAGTTGTTTCAGCCGCTTGTCACGTTTATATATATTGTGGCGCCGTTGCACTTCATCAGGGAAATCATGAAGCTTAAACAAGACTGGAGTGGTCAGTACTAGGAGTTTTCTCTGTGGACTGGTGGCCTTCTGTGCCTTGTATAATCTGAGGGCCTATTCCAGAAAGAGGGTTTATCAAAAGCTGGGACTTAATCCTCAACTCTGAGTTGACTAATCCCGAGAAGGAAAAATTCAGATTTTCAATGCTTCAGTTCACCGTTGTGATGAGTAAATAAATATCAGAGTTTATGTTTTGTGGAGAAAATGAGCATATTACTGTGCATTTATAATTAAAAAACAAAACAGCAGACTTAATTGGAGTGAAGCAAAGAAAGTCAGTGACTGGGTCCTACTCATAGATTAAGTTACAACAGTAACTGTACACACAAGAACATACTCTGCTGCTTTGTTGTCCAGTTTTAGATGAATAATGTACACTACCGTTCAAAAGTTTGGTGCTTATTTTTGAAAGAAAAGCATTTTTTTCAATGAAGATAACATTAAATTAGTCAGAAATACAGTCTAAACATTGTTTAATGTGATAAATGACTATTCTAGCTGGAAACAGCTGATTTTTAATGGATTATCTACATAGAGGTACAGAGGAACATTTCCAGCAACCATCACTCCTGTGTTCTAATGCTACATTGTGTTAGCTAATGGTGTTGAAAGGCTAATTAATGCTTAGAAAAACCTTGTGCAATTAAAAGTGTGAATAAAAGTGTGAGTTTTCATGGAAAACATGAAATTGTCTGGGTGACCCAAAGTTTTTGAACGGTGGTGTACATGCTGCATTATTTCTATACTAACAGCTGTGAGCAGTCTACAAGTATCAAACCTATAAATGTAAACTTTATGCTTTTACAACAACCTACTAATTGCATTAGCAATGAAGAAAATGATCTCTCAGTTAGCCCTGCAGACTTACATTTATTATCACTAGTTTCAGGTATGACACAGAGCATAGCAGCAGAAGCAAAACAAAGTAGGCCTCTGAAACAAAAGCATTAAGCATTACTCAAAAAATGCAGTACAAAAAGAAATATTAGCTCATCTGAAAACAAAAACTTCCAGTTTAATGAAGACATTAAGGGGACGTGAGCTGCTTACAGCAAAAAAATGGGTAGTTTTGTAAAAGTAATGGATAAGCAATAGAAATAGACAGCTAAAAGAAATGCATAAAAAATATTTAAATTATTAAAACAACTGAGAAATTATTTTAAAAAATCAGTACTTGATGGAAATAGCTACCTAAAAGTAATGTAAGAGTTGAAACTGTTAGACAATAGTAGGGATAAACAGTTAAAGCTGCTTGCTAAAATATGAATACATTAAATTTCATAATCCACACAGGTATGTGGAAGTCCACATGAATCTCTCTGCAGGCATCTGTGTACAGTCCAAAATGTGCTCAGCAGTACTCTGCATGCACAAAGTGTGTAGATGTCACATGTCTCTGCTGCGCATATATGGAATTTCTCTTCCAAGTGGACTAAGTGGTTTAATTTAAGCAACTATGCATCCAAGATGACATTTGACACACCTTTAGGGTACTTTAGATAAACAAATCTAATTAAAGAAAAAAACATTGGGAACCACTGTGGTGCAAGACCAACGTCACATTTTCATTTTGGCGAAGAACACTTGGATTTTGAAACATTTCCACAGTGCCTGTCCCAGAGTACCTTCAGTCCTCTTACATTTCCAGCTGTCTGTTGATTTTAATAGTTCCAATCCATAAAACATGCTCGGGGTCCAGCAAAACCGGTGTAATACTTTGAACTTTATGTCGAAACCTTAAATCTCTTCACCAGATATGATCATTAGAACAAATTCTTCCCTAATCCTGATCCTCAAAGGAAATCCCCATACTGCCTTGAGTGTCCACACAGTTTTACCTCCACCTCCAGTCATCAGCATTCTGTAATACTTTGAAGCTTCCTGACCTCCCCAAAATATCTCCAGGATTCATCTTCTGACTGTGGAGCTCTAAGATATGTCCCTGAAAGTTCAGTGCATGGTGTGTTTTAAAAGTATCTCCAATTGTGAGATCATGAAGGCCATGCTGTAGTGATAAAGTCCACAAATGACTAAATTCTGCCTTTTCTGCCCCCTCAAGGTAACAGTGCCTTTTTATTCAAGAACTGTGCTCTACCTGTGAATAACTTTGGATGGATCCAAGTAGCTGGTGTCTAATTTAGAAAGAGGTCATTGCTTACAACATGAGCAGTTTTCCCCCACACATACCGGAGGTGAGATATAATTGGATGGTGTTATGTCATCTTTCTGGTTTTGGTAGAGACAGCAGATTGTTATACTGAATGCATAGGTGGAGCCCTTTGACAGGGCAGCACCCTGTGTGCAAGGTGCTTAGGGTTATAAACTTAATGATAAAGAAACATTTTCAGAAGTCCTTTGTCTACAGCCAGTTGAAATTTGTGTGCAGTCGGTTACCATTCTAAAGAAAGGTTGAGAGGAAATGGTTAAGGAAAAGCACGTAGCAAATTATTCTTGGTATAAAATCCATTTTGAGAACCACGGAGAAAGAAACAATGAGGGTTGGCTTTCACATCAATTCAAATTCTCAGTATTACAGGTTCTGAAACTACTTTTCGATGTGCAGGGAACAGTATACCCAGAACACATCTGCTGAAAGTTCTAAAGAAAATACAATAAGGTACTGAGCAGACATCCTTGATGGCTCCCTCGATTATACATAATTAGACATAAATTGTTGATACATTTTCACATTCAAAGAAATCCTTGACTTTATTCAGGATTAAGAAGTGTTTAGCCCTACATTACATTACTAAGGCTTGAACAGTGAACAAAGACTAAAACAGCAGGGTGAGCTCAATCATGCAACAGACTGTACCCAAAAAATGGTAATAACTTTTGATCAGTGAAATTTGGTTATGGATCAACACAGGTGTGAAATTATTCTTGGTTTGTGTAATTTGACGCTTGCTTAATTTTTTTGTTGTTGTGTAACAGCTACCACAACTTTTCACAAACTCTCACTCCAGCTGATTTTTAAATATCCCCAGACAGCTGAAACTTGCAGAAGGCTTTTAAATATGCATTTGAATGCTATGTAGATGACATCTAATTAAGTGTAATGATGCAAAAAAAAAAAAAGGACTGAGGCTATAGTTAGCAGGTCCAGGGCATTAACCAGCCAGTAATGCATGCACACAGGAACACAGGAATACAGGAGACATCATTTGAAGGCACCCATGTTACAGCAAGGGCTGCAAACACCAAATTATTTGACAGTTAAGTAAATAACTAAATAATTAAAATGAATAACTATTTGTATTGGGATGCACAGTGTTCAGTGGTTAGCACTGTCGCCTTTCTGCTAGAAGATCCCTAGTTCAGGTCCTGGGATCTTTCTTACATGTTCTCCCTGTGCATGTGTGGGTTTTCTCCAGATACTCCGGCTCCCTCCCACAGTCCAGAAACATGCTGAGGTTAACTGGCAATTCTACATTATCCGTAGTGTGAATGGGAGTGTGATTGTTTGTCTCTATGTGTAGCCCTGTGATAGACTGGTGATCTGTCCAGGGTGTCCCCTGCCTTCACCCTGAGTCAGCTGGGATAGACTCCAGCCCTCCATGTTCTAATGAGGATTAAGTGGTGTGTAGATAATGGATGGATGGAACTATTTGTATAATTAGGTGCACAATCAGTAATTCACTAAGAGCTTTTTAATTTGGCTTTTGGTTGTTATAGGCACTTACAAAATGACAGCTGTGATGCTGGGGCTGGTGACAGACTGATGGCAGCATTAAGGTAGCTTCTAGTTTTTGTGATGGCTGTGTGAGACTACTTCTTCCTTTATATTTAGGCTCAGCAGGCTGTGGAGATTGCAGTACACTGGCGGAATCTATGGTAACATTTTTGATTCATCAGTTTTCCTCCAGTTCTTCTGTGCTGAGATTGGCAGTCAACTTGATCCATATGTCTTCAGCCTGTGAGAAGGTGGTCCATGGTTTCATGTAGTCACACTGGGCAGTGACTCACTTCAATCAAGCAAGCAGCAATGCCATCACAGCAAAGCATTGCAAATTGCTACAAAAAAAAACACATGATAACATGACCAACAAATCAACAATTAGATGACTTGGCAGATAACTTGGTCATCGTTTTTTGGTGGCAGCTTTGAATTTTTGTTGCACCCATATGTTACAATACAGTCATCCTGAGTCCTTCTCCAAGCATTGATTCAACAGCTAAAACTCCTCTCTGTCTATCAAAACTACATGTTTAGAGTTGTTTTTTCCCCCGTGAATATAATCACTTCCTGACTTAAATATCTTAGATGTAATAAAGATGTATAAAACTATTAGATCTGGCTTATTCAATGAGTTTTTAAAATACAACTGTAACACAACATCACAGCAATTTACTAGTAAATTGGATGAAATTAGGTTATGGTAAATGGTGGATCCCATGCTGGCACAGTATGTAAGGGAAAAAACATGCATCACTCCTATGTTTCCTGGCTGCCTATCACTTGTGAATCAACTCCAACATGGCGAAACACGACTCAAAAAGATTTCAAGGATTGCAACATGCTGAGTTACTGGGAAGGTAACCACTGTGTGCCAGATACAGCTTGTAACCTAGACAAACACGCGCACATTAATGAGCAATTTCAGTTGTGAGATCTGAGTCTGAAAGCACAAATGCTTTCCTCTTCTACCTGAGTTTTAGCAGTATCACATTTAGCCCTCCATTCATATGTCTGCTTAGAGAAAAGCTGTAACACAGAGTCAAACTGAGATGACAACCCAATCAAATGGCCTTTTTCTGTCCGCTGATGGTCTGTGCTTCGTGATTTTCTAAAAATGCCTTGACAAATTGCTTTTATAGATACATGCATAGGCTGCTGCTGTGTCAAAGAATTGTGAACATGATTTAACTTGTTTTCCCTCCAGTGTGGAAGCCAGTTATTGATGTGTAATTTAGAGGTCATGGCTGGCTTCAGTTGCTGTTGCTTTTTTGTGGTTAAATGTGTGGAACTCTGCATACCATACGTTTGTTGTACAAATGGGACATAATTGGGTTGTTAATACATAGAGGAAGAAGTAAAAGGGATAATGACTTTGCTGGGACTGTGGATGATTTTAGGGGCATCTGAGAAAATGAGGTAAATGAGTCTCACAAGCATAATTGTAATTACCAGTGCTGTGTTAAAGAATGTGGTGTTGATGGGCAGCCTGAAGTGAAAGTAAGCTGTGTAACATCTAAGACACTATTCAGTCGTGGTAACTTTGGTGTTGTAATCAGCGCTCTGTGGTTGTAATGAGACATATTCGGGTCAGTCAGACCTCTCTACCTATGAGTAATCAGACTTTATCGTAATTCACTGCACTTGGGGAAAAAAATCCACCAAATTGTATTTTCCTTATCCAGCAGTGTCTCTGTAACAAAACGAGATACGGGGCCATCATAAACGTTTCATTTTAATTATGAACCTTAACATTTTAGCAACACATTTCCTCCAAGGTCCAACAATACTACAAGCGGTGTACTATATCACCATAGGTGCTAATGTGCAGACTACCTTTGACTTTGTTGAATCATGTTTTTATTTTTTTGGCAATTAAACACTCTGGCTGAGACTGTTAAATGTCTCTTTCTGTTTGCATAAAATATGGATGAGTTACAAAAGCAGAGTGCAGGGTTTTTAAGATGACTTCCCACAAATTACCTCGAGACCTGCCTGCAATGTGTAGCAACATATGGTTGTAAATGCCACATTTGAATGAATTACACAATGACGCACACATCTAATTTGTAAGTTTGCTCCCACACCATGTACCAAAGCACAAATAATGTTTCCTTCCAAAAATGATCTTTCTCATTTTGTAAACTATTCAGTAGTAGTACAGTGTGGAAGCTTATGTTGAAAAAATAAATGCAATGGCAACTGAAAACAAGAAAAAGCACTTAGAGAGTGCAATACTCCACCAAGGCTGCTCAGTCATATCATTTCTGACGGCTGAAATCTTGAAAAAATTTGTGGCAGAAATCACGACACCATAGAATGTGGCCATTTAATACAGATGTACCTACAAACAAAATTATGTTGTGTTGAGCACAGGCGTGTGTTATGCATGTGTACGTTATGTACGGATACTGAATCACGTGACCTAAATATGTAGCAGGCAACGGGAAGTGATGGGACTCAGAAACACCCCTGCAATTTAATCAACTGTTCCTTGTAAATTTGGTAAGACACCATTTCAGAAGACCGCTAACCCGAAATTCACCTCCAAATGGAACATCTGCTGATCGGCTGTTTACTACTAAAGGACCACTCACGGTACTTTTGGAGACAACAGGATGCCTCCTACCTCCACCAGAATCTGATACGGGTCATAAATTGTCAACTGTGAGGAAAACCACACATCTGCAGGATTGGCATTCTGACCTTCTGAACTTCCAACCTAACACACAGAACCTTCTACACAGGAGAGAATAGAACAGTTTAAATCAGAACATTAAAGAAATGCACCATCATCAGAATGACAAGCTGGACTCAGTCTCTTATACCAGGTTGATCAGGACCAGGATGGAAGAAGAACACATCAAATCTGAGGTGTTTGTGGAAGATACTGCTTTCTGCTACAGTTAGTTTGAAAGAAGGTGTTGTAGTCTTACAGCCCTGGGATTGGTACTCTCAGAGAAGGACAAGTCAATATACTGTAGATTTCTGTCTGTAAGAAAAAGCCCAGGAGGAAACTGGAGAACATGGCTGATTCTTTTAATCACTTTTACCAGGTGCAAGAACTGAAGGGCAGAAGCATGTCACATAACACCAGAGGCATCATGGGAGAGTAGCCTTGGCATGCCATTTTTGGAAGCAAATGTTCAAACTGATTATTGGCATTTTCTGATGTGTTGTTTAGAGGATAGTGTGTGTCAAGATGCCACCATTGGATTTTGCCTGTAACCTGTTAAAGATGCACTGAATAAATGAGACTAGACTAGGCTTGATTATGTAAACTGCGATCTTGTTTAATAATTGTTATAAATTATGTATTGTTTACATCAGTTTCCCAAATGTGTTTTTCTAATGCTCATAAAGCTGTTTTTGTGTCAATATTTCAGAAAGGTGACATCAACTTGCAAAAACCTCCAGTTTTAGTTTGTTAAGGTTACCTCTTCAGTCCATGTAATACATTTGGAAAGGCAGATGCACTACATGTCTGCACTTTTACAGGGAGCAATATTTCATCACTACAATGTGTCATTTTTAGCTAAACCATGAACTGGATTTCTCTCCTCTGTTTTACTGCAGCTTCTGGCTACGTGTATGGTTGTGTGCTCAAGCACATGTGCTAACCTCACTAAAAATCTGGCAGCCCAATGACAAACATACCTCAGAGTCTTTTCATTGGGTGACTGAGCCTGTGATAGAAGACATGGACTTGTGCTCCAGAGCCATCAGTAGCCAACTTGATAAATGAACATGTGTGGGATAGAGAGGGAAGAGGGAGAGAGAGTTGGCATAGGAGCCCCTCCGGTTTTGGCGCTGGGGTCTACCTCGCGATTCTTAATGACTCGGCGCCGTTGATCTGTGAAGGAAAAGAGAAAATGGGCCATTTAGGGAGAGAAACAGTCAACCTGCTATGTCTTGTCCACTGTCTGGGATTTAAGTGAGAAAATCAATTTGTCATGACACTTTGCCGATAAAAGTAATTCCCCCCGTTCTCTCTCTGCAGCCCTCATCTGATATGCACACTAGGCTTAGCACCAAGAAATGTGTTATTGGAATGATTGGTTATACATGCAGTCATTTAACAGCTACACACCCTGTGTTGCTATATTTGAACAGACTAATGCCCACATTCTCAATAACACATGCTCAAACACACAATTCCCTGTTTTTATTTCAAATTCAATCGTGTTCAAACACTAGAATGTAAAAAAAAAAAACGCATTGACTTAGTTAGGGTTGGGGACATGGCAACATGGGAATAAAAAGACAGTGAGACTTTACAGTACAAGACAAAGTAAAATCTGGCAATGTGGATCAACCATAATAGCCTGGGGCACTATGCGTCTTGAAAATGCACCATATGACACTTGTGCCTCCTCATAGTATGAGGGAGGAGGGAATTTATTATCAGGCAAGAGATCCCGTCATGATGGCCAGCCTGACAAAGTTTTCCCCAGGTTCAATCAATCACGTATGTCCTCTGTGAAGAGGCTCCACCACAAGGGGCCCTCGGAGGCTTTGCCAGCAGATTAGTCACAGCCAAGTCTCATTTCTGCAGCTGCACTAATACAAAGATGGAATGATGAAGTATGGAGGGAGGGGGAGTGATAGGTGAGAGGTAGGCAAGAGGTAAACGATGGAAGAACTGCGGGAAGAGAAGCAGAGAGACAATGGGAACCTAAATGCTGAGAGTGAGAAAGTAGGGTGATAATGAGAGGCAAAACCGAAGCAGGAAAGGAAAACAAATTATTGGCAAGAAAAATAACAATGAAATGGTGGAGTGAGGAGAAGGAAAAAAGTACAACAGGATAGCATATCAAGAATGTAACATAGAGAAGATGAAATGGATGGGAACAAGGATGGGAAAATAGTACTAAGAAACTACATCATCACCTGGTACTTTTAGTAGGCAAGGAGATCTTAGTGACGCATCCCTTGTAGTCTGTCATTACTGTTCCTTCCATGTTTTCCTAAACAATCTTTCTGTTTGTCACTTAATAAGGTAGATTCTCAGTGTTTTATTTTCTGATACAAAGCTTGTGTTAGTCATTAAAAATTCTCCTACAAAAGTAAAGGAAAGCATGCAGACCACTTCCTGTGTTGATGTAGTGGCTCTGTCTTGCTTTTATCATGATGATGATAGCAGCTCTATCTGTTCATTACCTAAGCCTTGGGGGACATTGCTGACCAGCCCAATGTGCCACAGGCTCATGCCATAATATCTCACTGTTATCAATCTCTCCACACTTACAACAAGACTGATGTGCACTTGTTTTCAGAGGAGCTTACGACTGTATATATGGACACAGACAAATGCAGCTATGACAAAACTCAGTAAGAAACAAGGGGAACTACAATGTCCTATTGTGCCACTGCAGTTGCCATATGTCACATCTACACTTGCTGTAAAAACAGCCAAGACAACAGTGTTTCCCCAGAGAGCCCTTTGTTAATCCCTATTAACCTCTCCAGTGAGCAGGGCCCAAGTTCACAGTCTTCACCACTTAAGTTTGAGCATGACCTTACTTTGTGCTTACAACTGTCTAATGTGTTTGCCACAGGTTGGCTGCTCTCCAGCTCAGCTTTTCATCCACTCACCCCTGAGCATGTGAAAATAAATGATGGAGGGAATGACCATGTACCTTGCAGTTTGGATATGTTCGGATGGTAATATATGTGAGAATAGGAGTGGAAACATTTACACATTTTAATAAAGAAGGATATTTGGCTAGATAAAAACAACATGTTTTCGGGGTGGTACTCTTCTAAAAGATATTCCCTCATTTGGTGTTTTGATGATGGGGGTGAGGAGCAATATTGAGCAAGTCTGTCCAAAATCTCCCATAGGGTTGAGAACTGGTGACTGTGAAAGCCATAGCAAATGATTTTTATACTCATCAAGCAATTCAGTGACCACTTGTGCCTTATATAGATGGGGGCATTGTCATCCTGGAAGAGACCACTCTCTCTATAAAAACACACCTCAAGTCAAGAATACTGTCCATGATGCAGGTGTACATGTTTTTTTTCCAAGACCACAACCTCAGATGACTTACAACAACATGCAAACCCCTGGTAAGCCTCAAAAACAGAAAGGGATGCTGTGGATCACAAAAGCTAAAGCACCCAAAATCTTCATCAAGCCCCAAAAATGTTGGAAAAAACTTTGAAAACACTCCAGCAGTTCCCTAAAATAATTTCAAGAAAAAAAACTATTAGAGGTTTTATGGACCGATGAAGCAAATATCAACATCCATCAAAATGATGGAAGGGAGCAAAGTGTGGGGAAAAAAGGACAGCTCATGACCCAAAGCATAGCACCTCATCTGTCAAACATGGCGCTGGTTCTGTTATGGCCTGAGCATGTATGACTGCCAGTGGATCTGGCACACTGGCATTTATTGATGATTTACCTGCTGACAGGATCAACGGGATGAATGCAGAGGTATGCAGGAGCATTCTGTGTGTTAAGATTAAGCCAAATGCTTTACAAGTTATTGGAAAATATTTCCTTATTCAACAGGACAACAGTCCCAAATGTACAGCCAAATCATCTGACTGAGTCTCCTTATGTCAGTCCAATTCAACATGTATCCTTTCTCCTGAAGACCACCATAAGCAAGAGCTGAAGGTGACTGCAGTAAAGGCCTGGGGGGAAACATGCAAAGCATATGTTGCTGGATGTATATATTAAGCTCTCATTGGGGATTTTTTGTAGTTTGCCATCATCTGGATCTGTCCGTGCATCCCTAAACTTGGGAACTATGTGTTAAAGCTATTATTTTATTTCAAACCAAATAAAATCTGCCACACAGACATTGTGTAACTGTTCAAATACATATGGTCTGGACTGTATATATTAGGAGAATAGATTGTAAACTAAATTAAACAAACTAAATCATCCCATCTTGTAAATCAGAGTTAGAATCACAAGCAAAATGGGAAAACCTACAAAATAAATACAAGTGCAAATCACGAAAAAGAAAACCTGTATATTCACAACATGTAGAAATCAGACTGTAACACCTCTTAAAATGTAATGCGTCTGCACAGAGCGCCAGTACCGATTATTACAGAAACCGAACGAATGTGCCACGTTCAATTTATCCCAAACCTTTATTTTCTCAATATTTACTCCTCTATACCAACTTTTTCATTAGAATTGTTTTGTACTTTCAACTCAGTTCTCTACCATTAAATCAATTTCTGTTCTGTTTCAGTGACTAACAGAAGAATAATGCTGCACTTTACAGGCAGACCTCATAATGCTCAGCAAGGGTCCTGGTTGAAAATGGCAAAAAAATGAAGATTGTCTCTCTCTCTCTCTCTGCCATGCACACCCACACAGTACAGTCTGACTTCACTCCCACTCTAATAGTTAAAGACTGAATTCATCTAGAAGCTGTTTTAAATAGTTCGCACCATGAATTAACTCCTTCCCTAAACACACCAGTCAACCACTGAACTTAACTTTTACAACCTTTGCCATCTCTCCACCCACAGGAAGAAATTCATTTGTATAGTGTGGTGAAAAGGTGGGGTGAGGACGGAGGGAACTAACACGAGAAGGATCTAAATTATGGGTCCTTGCACAGCCAGTCCACAAAGTTGTAAATTATACAGCTCCTTTGAAACATTTCATCACGAACCTTTCTCTGTCCTTGCAGCGAACCAGCATCTTTTCTTCCCTCCTCCTTCAACCATGAAATTCCATGAACTAGAATATATATATTTTGAATTTTCTGTATAAGAGGTGAATTTCATAATCTTTCTTACATTAGGTGGACTATGGGGAGCCTTGAAATTGTACATATCGGTGTTCAAACAGCTTCAATTCTGTGGTGTCATTTTTGAAGTTGCTCTGGTCTATACAAGAACCAACTGTTTACAAATGTACCCCAGACCTGTAGACATCCATTTGCGTCATTGAAAATGCTCATAACGTATTGGCTCATTGGTGTATATTGTGTTGGTGGGTTATGTAATAGATATACTCAGTATCCTGATTTGTGGAAGGTATTGTTTATTTCCACAGACAGAGCAAACAGCAAATTTGCAGAATTGACTGAGCTGTCTCAAAATCATTTCAAGTTTAGCATTTGCTGTCATTTACTTTCGTTGATAGCCTGTCTATGCAGGGTTTCCAGCCAGAACAGTAGTAAGGCTTGGTGGCTGGGACTGACCTATGGTGGCTCACTGGTCTAGTCCCAGAACGCAGAACGATCTCATGAGGGGAGCAGGTAAAAATATGAGGGATTTTTTGATAGCCAAGTCACTTTTCTGATGCAGTTTGTTGTGGACATGAAGGTATGGGTGCTAGCTAGCTGCATTTCATCAGCCTGAGGCAAGACTAACAATGTTGACCGCATTGAGCCAGAAATGTTTACCGTCCCAAGTAAGTTTTCCAACTGTAATTATATATTTCCAACTGAGTCACTCCATTTTGACTCTTTCTTTGTTTTTCTCCCTTATGTTTAGGACCCTGAGTAGTTAACTTTGGCCTAGCAGACCACCAGACTTGCAGTAACCCTTTTTTGGTCGATAATGATAATATATGGTGGGTAACTGTCATATCATTAACATAAAAGAGTATAACGGAGCAACTAGGGCTGCATCTGATAATTTATTCTAATTGATTATTCAGCAGATATTTAAGTTTCCCCTATTTGTTTGGCTTAGTTTGTCAAATGTAAATTAAAAAAAATAATGCCACAATTTAGGTCCTTTGTGTTGAATGTTCTCCCACAGACACTGCTACATCTGACCCTGTAGCACAGACTGGCAGTGCATAATCACATGAATGTTGAATAGAGCACATGTTGTTAGTCACACTGTTCACCTGGAATGATTTCTTCATTTAAACAAAAAAGCAAAAAATGAAACCAAGAAAATCGTCAGAACTTGCTGGAATGTTTGTGCAATTTTGCTTGAAAGTTTTTCTCATTATTATTGAGATTATTATTAATCAATTATCAAACAAGTGTTAATGTTCTATTTCTGCTCCAATAATAAGCAGAGAATTGGTATATCAGTTACGCTAAATTACATTTTATTTATAATATGTGCCTACCTATGTTTTTATGTGATATGAGTATAATTTTGGTTTATACAAATTGGTAAATCTTGCACTCTGTGAAATTTGAGGCATTATGAGTGGTTTCTTGCAGTAGAGCTAAAGACTTTACTCTGTGCTCATTTTAGCTTTTTGCACTCCACAGTTAATATTGGTTAATGCCCCCTTTGTCAGGTTTATGTCGAGTGCACTTCACATTTATATTCACATTTGATTCAACATGTGCTATTAGCTGCACTCCTAGCTCCCAAGAGACTGTGGGAGCACCCAAGGGAGTTCTGTAAACACAAGTGTGAAGTGATAGTTTTCATTTCCAGGAAGTGGTGATAAAAAAAAAAGAGTTTGAGAAAGGTCCTCAGGGAGTAGATGTGCAGATTAAAAGGAAAAAAGTTACTTTGCTGTTGAACAGTGGACTCAAAGTCATACTCTGAAGTGTGTCGCTAGAAATCTGAAGGCGCGACATATTGGTGCTGCTACAAAACAAACCTTCATTAAGTAGGAACAGTCATGCTTAGACAGGCATAGTATTTCAATAGAAAAACACAAATGTCAGCCACTAAGTAATGCTAGAAGAAAAGTCAGAGGATCACCAGACTCCGTAAGATTCATGTTCACAGAACTGTGAATGTCTATGTTATCTATTGTGCCAATGCTTACGGTGGATGTTGAGATATTTCAGTGAAAACTCTGACCTGCTAGTGGTACTAGAGTAAAATTCAGATTGATCATGACAAAAATGGCAGCCTGTCTGTGGTGCAAGAAGGAAATCTTCAAAGTCGGAAGATTTTATCGTCTGGGGGACCTAAATGTGTGTACAAAATGTCATTGCAATCCATTTATTACTTTCTGGAATATTTCAGTCAAACATGTGCTGCTACTACAGCTAAAAAAAAAATGTGTGTTAAGAAGCTAGGGCCTTTATTTAGCAAGTTAGCTGTCTCTTTGTTGGTTCCTTCTAGGTTATCATACATAAAAGTAAAAATGAGGAAAATGCTTTTGACAATGTGGTGTTTGCCTCGGAGGCCACTTAAATGTTTGTCTTTCTGTCTCTTCCTGCCTATTTGTCCCCATATTTGACATAATATATCGGTGAAGAAGGCAATCTGAGCAGTTTATCAGTTTATCAATTTACCTGTGGGAGCAAGTGTAAGATAATAAACTTATACAAGGCTCAATCAAAAAGTTCCAAAGCTGATCCTGTTGTACAACACCAGAGTGCAGTGTAGTCATTAGCATGGAACTGGTGTGAGCGGTAATATTTGTGAGTTAGGGTGATGTGGCGCAATGACTATAGGGCTTGTTGTTACTCGTGATTTTGTGACCACTTGTCCAGGATCAGCCACTTCATGTCGAAGATTATCACTAGTAGCATGAGTTAGTTCTGTGGCTACAATCCAGAGAAAAGCAGCAGTGTTTGCAGCAGAATAGCCGACACTCTCCAAGCCCAACTACAGTGCATCAGGTCAGGAGAAGACCAAGCAAATGCTCATCATTTTCCTTGATATTCATAAGGTTGTCCACCATGAGAGAGAGCCTTCGGCATATATGATATAAGCTAGGGACAAACTGATTATTACCCTGGCCAATCATTGTGAACGATATTTGCCATTTTTCTGATTATCGATATCGGTATTTTTATTGACTAATTATTGATATATTAAATGTGCTGCTTCAGGTCTGACGCAGCCACCTCTCTCTGTCTGTAGTATTTCTGAGGTCTTAATAATGTCTCTCAAGCAGAGACTGCAAAAACTGAGCAAAAGACAAGCTTACCAAAGAAATTAGCTACTCTCACAGAAGCAAGGCCTATGCTAACAGCTAAGTTAGAAGGCAGCCACGGATTAAACTGAAACAAAACCTGGTAAACAATAATAAATAATACTTTAACATATGGATATTTGTGTGCAATGTAAGTGATAGAATGTTTTTTGATTGTTCTCACTGCCCCCATTTTACTGCTGTGTTTTACATGCAGACATGCAAAGCTTGATATGGTTATTATGGGTTGGAATGAAGGACCTAGACACAAATGTTATTCTATGTTGTTGGCTATATGTCCAAATCTTTGAAATCTTTGTAGTATTCTTGTAGGCCTATGTATGTATGTATAATAATGTATAATAACATACAAGTTCACAGTAAATTAATGTATTCTGGGGTCGTGGAAGTTCTCTACATATTTGTGCTGTTCTGGAAGAATAAGGTTAAAAAAAAAACACACATTTACTTCCCTTTTTGCATTTGCAAGATAAGTATGTGCCATTGTTTGGCATCAACTACAACTAACCAATATTAACAGCTGGTTGTAAATGATTCTGAAATTCTATATCATTGCCTCTCCAGATAAAGTGAATTACAATTACAATGTCCTGTTGGTGCAAATATGGGAATAGGTGTGAATGTCGTCAACTATGTGTTAGACATGTGATGTATGACATGTGCCTGAATGTTGTCCCAGTGCATGCTGGGACAGACTCCAGCCCTATGCCATCTTGACTAGGGTAGGACGGATGATGGATATGTAAAGCATGACAGCGGAAGAGAAAAAGCAGGAAAACTTGAATTCTGTAGCCTCTTGCATTTTGTAGGTTCGTGCTCTGGTGGAAATGTCTACAATCATGTGAAGGGAGTTGGCTTCAGGGAAGAAGCTTGACTGAACAGAAGAAGTTGAAGTAATTTTTCACACAGAAATGTCAAACATCGCCTTAATCCAGTCTTAATCCAGCATTTGCTGTTAGAGGAATTGTTGCTTTTCTCTAGTTTACACCATAAAAACTGAAAATATTTGGCTTTACTGATTGAACAAAACAAGACATTTAAAGATGTCACTTGCACAGTTTGAGGTTTCTTTGACATTTAATAGACCACACTGACTGAGAAAACAATAATTTGATTAATCAACAATTAAAATAATCGTTGCACTTATTCTAATCACTAGTGTTGTTTATCTACAAAACTAACAGACTGCAACTTGATTTTTTAGTCAGAAAATCACTGTCTAGAATAAGGCTTTATTGTTCATCTGCTTAAAACATAACAAGCAAAAAAAATCCCCCCATAATCTATAACAACTGGCATTTGCAATATTTATATTTGCTTTGCTCTAACACACATTGGTAGAAGTTCCAAATGTGGATGCACCATGCTGATACACCAATGTGCACTGTAGAGTAACGGCACTAGATACCTACATTTCTTTCTATTTCACTTCTTTTGTTTCCACTCCCAGGCTAAGCCACCACAAAATGTAACGCACTGCACACTGAGCCATCTCCTTTCTAACCAAGTGTGTAGAAGGGCTGAGAGGATTCCCTGTAACTTTCAACTACCACCTGGGTACCCTCTGCTGCTCTCAGGACATCTGAGAATGTCTCTGTGCTCTATCATTCCCATAATGTTATTTCACAACCTAAATACACACCATATTTTTATATATATCTATGGATATAAAATCCACATTTGAAACACAAACAGACAGGAATAAAACCACAACATATAAAAGATAGGCTGCAACATTTTGCTATCCTACAGTGCAAGCTACCACCATGAAATAAATACATGCTGTGGACTTTGAAATAAACCTACATGTGCTTTCTCTAGAACGGTGCTATATAAACTAATCCAATGTAAACCAAAGTGGTAAAAAAATAGACTCAACATAACACGCTCTCATGAAAAGTACAGTAATGCAAGTGGGTAATTACATGTAATTGAGGGGGTTATGATTAAAGCTGAATAGTTCATGTAGAGAAACCCTTTTCTACATCTTACCATACAAAAACATAGTGAGGTTCTCCCACCTTCAAATGAACAAAGATGAAAAAGACTTCATTAATTACAATGTGCATAAATTGCCAGACATTGTAAATTAAAATTAATGTATGTTAAAAATGTCATTATTAATTTAAACTGTTCAAATAAGTTTTTGATTTGCACTTATCCTTTAACTCTCTGATGTTGTATGTTCAACAGGATACTGATGAAATATTGATGACTTTGACCTATTTAAAGTGAGCACAGAGGAGGTTAAGACAAATAAAGAGCACTTTTGTGTTTATTCTGCTCCCTTGCTGTGCCATGCCCCAGACTGGTAATGTCTCTTTAACATCTTTACACAGCCAGAATTGCCTTTGCTTCCGAGAATAATCAGCAGCGCTCATGGTAAAGAGGTCTTTGTCCCTTGATTTTTACCATGTAAATGGCTATTTAGAGAGCAATCATACAACTTTCATTTGTTTTGAACCTCCTGAGCAGCAACATATGAATTTATATGAACTGTTCGTGAGATCTGTTACAAGAATAAAGGATGCTATATAAAGCAGGTTTTTGTCAAAATAATGAATGAAATTTCTGACATTTTTGGTAATTTTCATGAAATCCTGAGAGGGAACACTCAAACCGAGCCTTGCAGTAACATGTTACATAAAGGTTGAATGAATGAATGAATTTAAATCCTCAGGCAGCCTTACCCTTACTTAATGAATGTATATAAAAATTGATGCAGAAAAAAGAGAGCCTTTTTTTTCTGTCAAGAAACATCCCTTAAGAAAGAGGGCATTTAATAAATATTGTTACTATAAAAGAACACTACTGGGGCATAGGAGTATATATTGAAAGAGAGATGAAAAATGACTTTTCCCTGTATTACCCTTGCCTGGTTTCCTATATTTTCCTCATTTTTCAATCCATTATTGGATTCCTCTAGTTGCTTTTAGTAAGGATGTAAATCAGTGTGTTTGCAGTGTTGCCCTTATGGATGTGCTATGCTGTATACAGTAAATGTGGAGGAGACCAGATTATTTATACCTGAACCACAGAGAAAAGCTGTGCAAATTACAAATGACTCGGAGGGGCAGAACCCATTCATTCCAAAACTGCAAGACAGCAACAGGGAAATCATGCAGTGTTGGTGTATTTTCATCTTTGTGAGGTCTCCATCTAGTACAAGGAGGTGCTTTGTCTTAATAATGAGTGCCTAAAATATCCATAATGAGCACTGTAATGCCTATTCCTGTGTCATCTTATTCTGCTCTGCAAGAAGTCACACCTTCTTCTTTCTCTTGAGAGCACCTGGAAGTAATCTTTTAATCTCACTCAAGTGAGGCAGCAAGTGACTACTGAGACAGGTAAAGAAAAGTATAGTCACACTGAGCCTCTCTCAAAACAGTAACACATTGGCAATGTTTTAATTTCCTTTGTTATCTTTCCTTGCTAATATTTAGGCATGTTCCTTATTTTTATGCTTTTTAGCATAGGGTTGATTTAACTGGACATTAGCAGATTTTACAAGTGCTTAATTGATAATTGTCAACATTTAAACTAATGTTAGATCCCAAGGCTTTATCTGTTTTGTACCTCTCATGGCTTCATTTTTTATTGCACCACTATGGAATGCATCTAACTGGGGTCTCAAATTAAATCTCCACATTTGAGATGAAACCAAACCACTCTTATAGAAAAAATAAAATGCAGCAACTTCAGTCTGCGCACCCTGATAATATCCAAGATTTAATTTGCCCGTCTCATGCAAGGAGGTCTTTTATGGTGTTCACAAAGCTATAAAATGTAAAGTTGTATGTTTTCTGATTTAAACTGGTCTCCTGACTGCAGTTGAATGAACTGGAGACCGCTGGATGAGTTGTTAAGGATTGGAAGGTGTCTACATTGGCTTGGGCGATTCTAAACTGTTGTTATCCACAAAACCACTCCTCTTAGCAGCCAAGCTGCTCTTGGTTTTCCAATTCCACCTTTAGTGGAGCAAGAAGGGGGGCAGAAGGGGCCCATTTATGACCCAGTCTGGCTGACTAAACTCACATTATGCTATATTATATGTACCGTACTTTCGCGACCATAAGGCGCACTTAAAAGTCTTAAATTTTCTCCAAAATGGACGGAGCGTCTTATAATGCGGTGCGCCTTATGTGTGCACCGAGTTCCAACATCTGTAAACGTTACTGTGTGACTTTGATTAACGCTCCGCTTGACTGACTGAGAGCATTTCCTGCTGACACGCTGCTTATATAGAGAAAAGAAGGACGTGACAGAGGACAGCATGAGAACGTTAAAGGGGGAAGTGTGGGCGTGAAAGAAGACGCTAAAGGCACGCCCCCAGTTGGTATATAGTGCCGGTATTTGCATTATGCAAAACAACATGGGTTTGGCGTCACCGTCCCTGTTGATCTGTGACTCCATGCGCGTCCATCTCACAGCCGCTGTGAAAAACCAAGTGCAGCAAATGAACTCGGAGCTTGCTATCATTCCGGGAGGCTTGACGAAGGAACTCCAACCGCTGGACATCGGTGTAAACAGGGCGTTCAAAGTGAAGTTGCGAACGGCGTGGGAGCGATGGATGACAGATGGCGAACACAGTTTTACTAAGACTGGGAGGCAGCGCCGGGCGAGTTACGCCACAATTTGTGAATGGATTGCGGATGCTTGGGCTAACGTGTCTGCTTGCACTGTTGTTCGAGCTCTCGCAAAAGCCGGCATCATTTATGAGGAGCCGCACGGCAACGAGACTGACTCTGACAATGACGAGCGGGAACCTGGCGTGTTCCATGGAGAACTAGCCCAGCTGTTCATTTGGGATACAGAAGATGAGGACTTTGATGGATTTGTGAATGAGGATTGATCAAAAAACAACGTGAAAACATTGCTAAATACTTCAATAAAGTACAACTGAACTCAGTTTTGCTTCCGCTGCCTTGTTTAAAACACACGCTAGCATGCATGTTTTAAGCTAGTACAGGTATGTTTTACCATGCACGCGCTCTATAATACGGTGCGCCTTATGTATGTGTTAAATACAGAAATAGCACCCGGAACTGAGACTGCGCCTTTTAATACGGTGCGCCTTATGTATGTGTTAAATACAGAAATAGCACCCGGAACTGAGACTGCGCCTTTTAATACGGTGCGCCTTATGTATGTGTTAAATACAGAAATAGCACCCGGAACTGAGACTGCGCCTTTTAATACGGTGCGCCTTATGGTCGCGAAAATACGGTAATGGCAAATTACTGTGAATAAAACTAATTTGAGAACCGTGCTTGTGACAGAAACTGAAACGTCAACTGCAACGATTTTGAAAGGGTATTTTTTAACACCAGTGTTTTTATTGTAATTTCAAGACGCTATAAATGATCTCTGCAACTATGGAATACAGTTTTATGCACCTGAAGCTAATGAAATCTCTGACTAAAGGAGGCAAGACTCAGCAACATGGCTGAGAGGTTTGTGAAGACAAAGGAAAAAGGATGGTGCTTTAAGATCAGGTCACATTTCTGAACATTGTTCAGTAATATGTTCAAGGACATTTCATGTGCATGTGTCTTTCTATAAGGTGGAATAAACCCCTCACACTTTCACTATTTCTGAACATAATTTAAGCCACGAGACTACTGCGTGGGCTGCTGTTTTACAAGACTTTTAGTTTGTTCATATGACAGGATCCATTCACCTATCATTCCCTCATCCAGCCTCAGATGATTGTATATGCAATTGTAATTTTCTCAGACACCAGTGTGTTCCTGGGCCCCTTCACCTAGAAAGGTATAATTATATTTAGCTACATCTCTGGAGAAAATGGTGAGGGCAGGTACCTGGCTCTATTCATTTTAATGAATGAAAATGATGCAACGCCTCCCTTACATCATTGTCTTCACCACCCAAGGCCACTGATCCCTCCAGTAATTTCTTTACTTCAGCTTTTTGAATATGAATAACGGTATTAATTTTAATGGCACATACTACCAGATTCTAAAACTATATTAACCTTTTCAAAATTACTTCCGAATTTACAATTCGCAAACCATTTTCTCTTAGTCTCTACTATGGTAGAAGAAGCCCTTTCATCAATTCTTCTGTATGTTCTCTTCTTTAAAAAGTGATGGAGGAAAATACAGTCTGCTGTTGAAATCACCATTTCAATTAATGCAGCATCTTTAATATTATTGAAAGTGAGAAAAGAAATCCCCTCCAAAGGAAATCAGCTTGTCACCCATAGAACAGTGGCACAAGGCGACAGAACTACCATTTCCTCTCCTCTAAATGAAAATGTCAACATATATAAATATCACAGTGGATGACTTCACCTTATCACATTCATTTTCCTTGGAAGCCAGTGCCCAATCTATACAATGTACGCTGCTTTCATCTGACTGGCAACATTTTAGCAATTAGATGAATAAAGAATGAATTATTAATTGAGTTTCATGTGTGCTGCAGTTTGTTTATACAGCTGAAGGGATAATGCAGTGAACTACACTGCCTGTCAAAAAAAAAAAAAAAAAAAAAAGTCGCCACCTGGATTTAACTAACCAAATAGGTATGAGCCTACTATTGGATAGTTATTGCAGTGATGAATATGTTTCAGCTGCAACAACTTATTTAACCCTAGCTGATGCAGTGAGGACCTTCTTATTTCTTAAACAATCGTGGTCATGGAAAAGATGTTAATCTGTCTCAGAAGGGTCAAATTATTGGCCTGCATCAAGCAAAGAAAACAACTAAGGAGATTTCTGAAACTACTAAAATCAGATTAAGAACTATCCAATGCATTATTAAAACCTGAAAGACAGTGGTGAACCATCATCTTCACAGAACAAATGTGGTTGGAACAAACTCTTGGATGCTCGTGATCGGAGATCACTTAAACGTTTGATGAAATCATATCATAAGAAATCAACAGTACAATTCATGGCTATGTTTAATATTGAAAGTAAAAACATTTCCACTCTTAATGCAAAGGAAACTCACGGGATTGGGACTAAACAACTGCACAGCTCTAAGAAAACCACTGATCAGTGAGGCTAAATGGAAAAAAAGGCTTCAATTTGCTATGGAGCATATAGATTGGATTCTGGAGCAATGGAAGAAGGTCATGTGGTCTGATGAGTCCAGATTTACCCTGTTCCAAAAATGATGAGTGCATCAGGGTAAGAAGAGAGGAGGATGAAGTGATGAACTCATCATGTCTAGTGTCTACCAGCCTGTGGGGGTTTAGGGTTATGATCTGGGGTTGGTCAGGTTCAGCAACGTTATGTTCCCAAAGAATGAGGTCAGCTGACTACCTGAATATACTGAATGACCAGGTCTTTCCATCAATGGAGTTTTTCTTCCCTGATGACATGGACATGTTCCAAGATGACGATGCCAGGATTCATGGGGCTCACATTGTGAATGAGTGGATCAGGGAGCATGAGACTTCATTTTCACATGTGGATTGGCCTCCATAGAGTCCAGACCTCAGCCCCATTGAGAATCTTTAGGATGCTGTGGAGAAGATTTTGTGCAGCGGCCCGACTCTCCCATCATCAATGCAAATCTAGGCAAAAATTAATGTAATTCTGGACAGAAATAAATGCTGTGACATTGCAGAAGCTTATCGAAATAATGCCACAGTGAATGTGTGCCATCCTCAAGGCTAAAGGCAGTCCAACAGAATATCTGCACGACTTTTTTTGAGAACGGGCAGTGTATAAGCTAAGTTATGAGGCTTAGTGCACATCAACTCTGTTACACAAAGCAAAGCAACAATCACAAACACATTTCTGGTCATGAAAACAACAATTTTATAATTTGATCAGCTGGCTTATAGTAATAGTTTATCTTAAATTTTCTCAGAGATTTGAATGTGGTAAAGTAAAACAAATTCATTAACATATGATTTGTACTTCTACAGAAAAAAATGTGTTTTACATGTGGATAAGATTCAGATTTTTTTGTGCCCAAAGCCAAGGAGCAATATATTGTGCAACAGTCGATCTTTGCCTTTCCTTCTACCTAAGCCCTTTCTGTTTAAATGAAAGCCTGCTCCTCAGACCTTGACCAATTCAAAACACACAACTGTGTCTAAGCTACTATCACATAAATGTTGCTTCTTCTATTCATTCAGGAATAACCAACTCAGTGAAAACCGCCTGTTTCAAGGCCTTTATGCATAAATCTAATTCAAATCTCTGCTCAACTGCCTGCGAAGGGTTATGCAATTCTCTGCAACATTTTCCTGACAGACAAATCATAAATGAGCACTCCAGCACTTTCATTCAGCCTTGTTTCTTTCCCCAAGACTACAGAATCAAAACTGAACAAATATTTTTATCTTGTCGTGTAACTGTGAGCAAACACATTGTCTTACTGTCTTGAAACGCCTGCTGTCTCTTTGTCTCTGAATAGCATTTGTCCCTTGCCTAAATGCTGACACTTCTGTTATGCTCAACATGCCTTTTAGACATGTGCATGCTGCTGGATACAAACATGAACATGTAAAGCAATCAGAACATGGAATTTTATCACAGGAACAGAATTCTTCATATTTAGTGACAGCTGTCATTGTAATATGCATTACAGATACAGTCTAAATTAAAGTTAAAAAAAAATATATATATATATATATATATATTCTATTTTCTATATATTAAATATATGATTTAATATATGTATTATTGCTAAAACAGCCCACCACTTGCACAAAGAAAACTATCGAGCCAACTGTTCTGGTCACAGTCATAATGATTTATAATTTAGTCGTTTATCAAAGAAATTTAATAAACATTGTCTGCTTTTCTGGTTCAGGGTTATTGAACAAATACAGCTTAAAGACAATGACTTGGGAAGTTGTGATGGGATTATTTCATTATTTTGTGACATTTTATATGCAAATATTTTATATACTAAAAAAAGGGAATTACAGTAAGAGATTACCCACAATAAATAAATGAATCAACATCGACAAAAGATTTTTTATTATAAATCATTGGTAGCAGCCATACATGTCACTGCACCCTGGAGCTATAAACATATGACAACAGCCCTCCATAGCTTCAATTCAATTAGGAAATAGAGGGATATAAGGAAAAATTAAAATACAACTAATTAAACCTGAATGTTAATATCAGAGCAAGTCAGTATTGTGTAAGCTGGCTTTTTTTTGACATAATATTGTACTCAGCCTTGACTTGACACAGAAAACCAACAGAAGTGATCCGTTTGAAACAACAAACTTGTCATTATGGTCCAACCAACATGAGCTCAGCAGGTATCGAAACCGATAATGGAACCGCGGCTGTCGGCATATCGGTTCAGGAAGCTATTGCTAATCAAGGCGCTGTTTTGACGCAGCATGATGGGCTGTTCCGTAATTTGGTAGACAGCACACATGCTTAATTAAATCAAGTCTCACAGCTTACTAGCACAGTGGGACACATTTACACCCAAGTTTCAGCGACAGCCGCCACCAGAGCTCATGCCACAGCTCAGGTTAGTCCAGCCGTTTCGACTCCGGTACGAGAACCTCATGTACCGGTACCGGAACGATACAACAGAGATTTTGGTTCTTGTCATGCTTTCTTGACTCAGATTTCCTTTGTTTTTGATTTAGAACCTCACTCTTATGCGTCAGATAGAGCTCATATTGCTTATTTAATTAGTTTGTTGTCTGGTTCAGCGAGAGAATGGGGAACAGCTGTGTAGGAATGTTAGGGGCCTTTGTGTAACTCTTTTTTGGGTTTCACTGCAGAAATGAAGAAAATCTTTGACCACCCTGTACGTGGCCGTGAAGCCACCACCCGCCTGCTCTCGTTCCAACAAGGGACCCGAACTGTGGCCGAGTATGCAGTCGAGTTCCGGACATTGGCAGCTGAGGTCCGGTGGAATGACGTAGCCCTGCAGGGGGTGTTCTATAAGGGTCTGCAGGAAACCCTTAAGGAGGAGTTGGCCCTACGTGATGAGTCAGTGACCCTGGATCAAAGTATTGCCCTGGCCACAAAGCTAGACAACCGTCTGAGAGAACGTCATAGAGAAAGAGCTTCCCATTCCAGTTCTGGACCTTCCCAAACCTCTCCGTCCCCCCTTCCAGCTTCCCCGGTAACTACAGTTTCTGAACCAGAACCAATGCAGGTTGGACGAGCCCAATTATCCTCCCAAGAAAAACAGCATCGTCGGGAGGCTAACCTGTGTCTGTACTGCGGTGAGGCTGGTCATTACATCGCTTCTTGCACACACCGTTCGGTAAAAGGATCGGCTCACCCGTAAAGGGGGAGTTCCAGGTGAGCCAGAAACTACAACCTCCCCACATCGTTTATTACTGAACGCTACACTTTGTTGGCAATCCCAGCCGTTCGCTGGAGCTGAAGAATGTCTCCTTGACAGCCAACTGGCTAAACAGTTAGGAATTCCGACCGTCTCTCTGGACACACCACTAGAGGCTCGGGCCTTGAATGGACTTTGTTTGGCTCGTGTTTCATGTAAAACAGTCCTGGTGTCCCTAGTGGTGGCTGGAAATCACAGAGAAGAGATTACTTTCTGCATTACTGCGCATTCTGAACCCCCGCTAGTTTTAGGTTATCCATGGCTGTTGAAGCATAATCCCCAGTTGGACTGGCAACGTGGAGAGGTAGTTTTCTGGAGTTCCAGCTATCATCAATGTTGACTATGTTCTGCCCCCACCCCATCTGACAGTCCACTTTCCACGCCTGATAAACCTGTTAATCTTGAGTGTGTCCCAGTTCAGTATCATGACCTCGCTCCTGTATCTAGTAAGGGGAAGGCCTTATCCTTGCCCCCGTACTGGCCCTACAACTGTGCCACTGAGCTGGTCTCTCGAGCTACTCTCCCCTCTAGCCGTTTGAGCAGAACCATGAAAGACCTAGGAGACTGTTTAACCTGCCGATGTGAGCCACTGCAGAACGTGTTAGCATTAGCATTAGCCACGGAGATCGGCGTCAGCCACGAGCAGCTGGTTGTTAACTTTCTTATATCTATATGCCACTTATTGCTGTGTGTTTGTAATTGCTCAATTGAAAATAAGACTGCAGGCTAATTGGTGCTAATTAGAGATTTTCCAGCTAAGGGTAAAAAACCAGTTAATTCATTCTGTTTGTAATGGTGGGTTTGTACTATGCACTTTATTCTATTTATTTATTTATTGGATCTGGAACGGAATGCACTTTAAAAGTCACTTTATGCACTTTAAATAATTTTAAGAATATGAATTAAAAAGTATAAAAATAATTTAAAAAGTCTGATAGAAATGTTAAGAGAAAAATTTGTTAAAATGTGATTAAAATCAACTCTTTAAAATGCAGGTAAATTGAGTGGCATTTACTAATGAGGTAAAATTGTACGAGGGGAATGACTGTTAC
This sequence comes from Amphiprion ocellaris, assembly GCF_022539595.1. NCBI lineage: Eukaryota > Metazoa > Chordata > Actinopteri > Pomacentridae > Amphiprion > Amphiprion ocellaris. The sequence continues at coordinate 17,915,962 of NC_072769.1, read as the reverse complement.
TATCTGCCGAATGCAATATTGTGAACATTGTTCTTTTGTGTTTTAAAGGTTTTTCACCTAACCCTATCAACTTACCCTATCAACTAGACCTGTCACCTAAGTTGCCATCGTTGTATTCCATGACCTTGCAACCATTGCAGAAGAAAAGAAAGCAACTGTCTGACTCATCAGTGGAGCCCAGCTCATAACCCGGGGAGATGAAACATCCTTTTTCAAGTGGGGAAACTGCACACTAACCCTCAAAAATCATCAATGATATTCACACGTCTTTGAAAGTGGGAGAACACTTGACAGTTCCCTTGGAAATCAGCCCCCGCTAGGCGGGGGGTGGGCAAGCTCCTGGAGACCAGCGGTCCAGAGTCATTCACCGCTGGGGTTGGCAAGTGGCGGAGAGCGGCTGTGGTGGTCCATGGGAACCCGAAGCAGGGCAGCAAGGACAGAGCAGAGGCAGGCTGGATCTGAGACCTCTCTTCCAGAGGTGAGTGCAGGAAAGCGTCCGGGCAGCGGAGACTACGGGCACAGGAGAACTTGAGCAAAAGGTACATGAGCCAAACAGCTATGGCTGAAGCAACTATCTGGCAGGGTGTGGATTGTGGAGCCGGCTTTTATTGTAGGGGATGAGGAACAGGTGTGCTGTGCCGCAGCTGCCCAGAGTTCTGCTGATGAAGGTGATGAGGCAGATTGGTTATTGCAGCCAGCTACTGTAGAGAGTGAGAGTGGAGGGGAGGTCAGGTGGGAGCTGAACTAGGGACCGAGGAGGGGGCCCTGACACTACTGCCACTATTCCTCGGCCAGCAAATCCCCAGAACTTACCTCACAGCTAATTTCCTCTTGATCGTTGAGCCAGTCAAGTTACTTTAGTTTGGTTAAATTTAGTTCAGCCGAATTGTTTGCCTGTTAGTTAGTTCAGTATTAGTTACTTCCTGCCTAGGTGTTACCTTACGTGGGTTGTTTAGTTGTTTGAGTTTTCTGTATTGACTTTGGTAGTTCCAGTCCACCCTCCCAATAGTGGGAGCTCTAGTCCGTTTTGATCTTGTTCCAATCAGTACTTCCTATTGTAGTTTAGTCCTCCATGTTTGTAGTTCTGTTTTGGAAAACAACTGTAGATAAATATTGTTTTACTTGCCTTCGTCTGTGATCGTGTCTCTTTACCTTGCACTTGAGCCTCTGTACAGAGGACCTGTAACAAAACTATCTTGAGACCAGAGAAATACAAGGCTCATACAGCTTTTTACAGTAAGAAGTCCAACCTTAACGACCGGACTCCAGCATTAACAGTCTTGACCTCGATAATCCATCACAGCTTTTCAGTGTACTGTAAAATTGACCTCGACTCCATTTGGATTTGTAATGTATTCTGTTACGGAGGAGGGAATAATTACCAATTACCTGCTTTTGGAAATGTTGTTCAAAATTTTTTTTTTTCTGTGCAGTGCTGTAACCATAACAAGATTGATGCGGCACTTAGTAACCTCCCCACCTTTATGCAACCCACAGTCCAATGTTTAATTCAGCAGGCAGCTCTCTCTCATTCATACTGAATGTATGAATTATGTGCAATATCTTGTCTCATGAAACCTCTTTTTTCCATCCCAGCAGCAACACGTGCTCTCGAGGCAACTTATTAAGGTCCCATAGTTGAACACTATTGTGTTTGTACTTCAAATTATGTCTGTTCTTCTTTGCTTCATAAGTACCTTCGACCTGCAAACATAAGCATGGCAACTGTTCAGGATGCAATCCCATTTGGTATGCTACTGGAAATGACTTTTTGTGTCATTGCTCAGGCATATGGTTTCTCATTATTTCCAACAGTTATTTCTCAAAGCAAATGCACTAGTAGTCAGATAGAAGACATTAAGGAAAAATTGATATGCACAGCAGCAATCAGAAGAGCCATATGAGAAATGTTTCCCATCAAAAGGGGAAACATCACATTTGGTTAAGATTTGAGCAGAAACAACTAAGAAATGTTTAAATATCCAGTCAATTACAGATATAGATTACTATTTACCATTGCAAATATGGATGTTTCATTTGAGAATTTCCACTTTCATTAATATAATACCAATGTAAGTTTTTGTCTGACTAGTATTTTGTCTTTGAAGTGACTGGTACATAAAAATGGATCAATATGCAGAAGATTAACAAGATTTATCAGTACTTTTATACACTGTAATCACATATAGCATTATTAAAGCGAAAGATTACTGAAGTATTAGCCCTTAAAGCTATATACATACAGTAACTGCTGTCAGCCTCTATTTTGGCTGCTGAACTTGCTAATGTTTTAGTTTCACTTTTCACTAACTGACATAAGCTGCAGCTCTGTTTGAAATGCTCCCAAGGTTCAACTTCAGAGGTTTTTTACAGTGGGTCAGCCTAAAATATTAAGGTGATATATTCTGCAGGAGGTTTAATCAGTGTTGCGCAATTCTGATAACTATCAATAACTGCTTCAGTCCATCGAATGAAACCAGAAATAGTACTGTTACCTTGTCTGATCCGTTCACTTTCCTGGCTTGCAATGACCTCTAAAAACTTGGTATTGATCATCCGGGCCCAAAAAGAATCTGTTTCCTCGTCAAAGCACAGGGGAATGTTTTGTTTGTTTGTTGCTATGATATGTGAATCAGTGTTGAAAAGATGTGCAGAGGGGGCAAGAGAGACTTCAAGTGCCAGAAAGGAAGAGACTCCAAACTATACCAGACCTGCTGAGAGTTGAACAGACAATAACAATCCAGCTATCAATGTATAAGTTTATGAGTTTCAGTCACTCAGTCACACTTTGTGTTGCTGGTTAAATTCAGTCAAGCATAATTGTTCACCGGCGTTTAAAAATCAGCATCAATTCAAAAACTCAAAATTCCAATATTATAGATATATACAGTGCCTTACTTAACATTTTCTTTAAAAAAAATTTAGACTGTAATTAACGATTATTTTCAGTATCAAGTAATCTGCAGGTTATTGCCTAATGCCAGACTCACACTGCAGGGGTTTCAAATTCCTAAAACATTCTGAAATCACTTTGCATCATGTACATAAAGAGAAACTTCACAGATATCACCCTCGCTAATTTCAGACATGCTCGCAGTTCAAGACTGGAAAATAGTGGCACAAAACAAACTACAGGATATTATTAAGATTATCGTGCCAGCAGGAGCAGTCGGGGAACAGTGCACCACCTCCTGTGATCTCATGGCGAAGCAGATATAAACAAAATGCAGACTGTGGTGCAACAACTTGCTTTAGCATTAGTAATACTTTTCAGTTACAAAAAAATAATATCCATCCATCCATCCATCCATCCACACATACAGACAAACTGTCTACTCCCATTCAACATGTTTTGGACTCGGGGAGGAAGCCGGAGTACCTGCAGAAAACCCATAAATGCACAGGGAGAACATGCAAACTCCATTCAGAAAAATCCCAGGAAGGCCAGAAAACAAACTGGGGATCATCTAGTTGCTAGGCGAAAGTGCTAACCACCAAGCCACTGTGCAGCTCACAAAAAACAATAAAAATAATTAAAAGACTAAACTAGTCTTGATGGCAAAAAGACTGTAAATATGCAATCAATGTGTTTATTTTTTGGTGAGAACTGGAGGTAAGATCAGTTTTAATATATGTCACTAACATTAGCCTCAACAGCTATAATGTTTAGTGCTGCTTGGAAACAGTGTCCACTGCTTCAGGTGCTGGTGTGACAATCGTAATCATTTTGATTTTAGCTCGGAAATATCAACTATGTTTCATATTATCTGGGCAGCTGCCATGAGTCTGTGAGCAGTTTGAGAGGTTTAAGACTGGATCTGTAAATACTCACATTTTCAAATCATCTGGGCCCAACTTTGTTTGAGACAAAGATCTCAGACCAGATTCCTCCTCTAAATGCCGTTAGAGGTGAAACACGAAAAGTCCTGTAGCTTGTTTTAACCAGCCTACAGTCCAAAAGATATGATTGCTATCTCTGTTTAAAAGTACAAAAAGCAAGCAAATATTCAGATTGAAATCACATTTTTGCATTTGGCACCAAAACAAAAGCAAAAAAAAAAATCTTACTTTCCTATCAATCAACTAATCAATGAAATATCTAATCACTGCAGTTCTACAATATCAGTCTTGATGAAGTGACTTTGAAAGGCTAAGACGCCGCAGATGGAGAAGTTAAATGCTGACTTCTAAGAAAGGATTCAGCAGGACAGGTACACAAGTAGACAACACCCAGACCAAAAAGCATCCGCTGGACTGATCTGCCAGTCAGATTACACTTTCTGTTCAGGTACAGCCCTACTAGTAACTATGGTGTCTCTGTATCAGATCGCTCTTTTCCAACATCCCTCAAAAACACTTTCCATGAACAGCCTCTTATGCGTCTGCTCACTTGGCATGTTTCCTGAGTGTAATTCAAAGTCTATCGTAGAGTTTAGCGCCCAACAAATTGAGTGAAACTGAGATTCCTAGTGTTGTTTATAATGATACCTGCATGGATTTCAGAATCCAGTCATGCACAAATCCTTAGGAAGACTGGTCAGTTGCTCTGTAGGCAGATGGTAGAACATTTACAAACCCAGACACCTCCACCTTCCTATTTTCAGCCATATGTACAAGCCCTTAAGTAATCACATGTACATGCTTCTGTGTAAATGAACACACACGCGTACAAACATCCACACATCTGCACAGCTTGTTAGACTCTATAGACTGAAATGCTGGTAGCATTGTGATGAAAAAGAGGGCAGCAGAAGAAAGCTATAATAACCGTAGATGCTTTGCTGTAGAAAAGACAGACATTTTTATCCCCCGAAGGCACTGAAAATTAAAGTCCTTGGAATGTCTTCAGAAAATAGCGTGATATGTTGCCGTGCTAACTTACTGGGACAAAGGGCTATTTGTTATTACCAGGGACACAGGAAAAAATGTGGTTTGATAATGAAATTGAATCTTGTTCCCAGAAGTTTCAAAGCAAAAAGCGCATTGCATACAATAATACATGCTATGAAAGAAACTTTGTGGTGTTACTTCTGACAATTTACCACTCAACTATTTGTTTATGCTGATGTGGAAGCACTAATTCATGCTTCACTCCTTTGTTAAAATAGCCCATTAGCACAACTGCCTGCCTCTGATATCTGCAATCTGTGTCACTAGAGTTCTTGTAGTGAAGTCATACTCTGTGCACCAACAGAGCCTTGGAGTCGTCCTTAAAGTCACTTCACCACAATGCAAACGCTATCCGTTTTCACTGTGCCTGCATTTGTCTATTGAAAACATCTCCTCTGCTCACTGTTTGTGGTTAGATGTTTAAACTTCAATGCAATGCTGTGAAGTACATTAGCAATTATGCAAATATATAAAGGAATATCTGATACAATCTTTCCAGCTGTTCCTGCATGCAGGGGCTAGAGTAGAATGTACTCGGGCAATTTCAGCATGTGGGGAATTGCAGGAAATAAGAGCACTTATGGATATAATATACTGTACCATAACCCATACTACACTGGGAATAACAGGAAGTTTGCTTACATTAAAAGGTCATTTATATAATCAGAGCTTCCGAGAGTGTATGTTCTTGCACAGCAATAAAGTAATTTAATAAAGTGAAACAATGAAAAATAAATAAACCAAGTATGCTGCTGTAATTCCTGAAAGAAATGTAATGTATTCAAAAATAAGAATAATGTTGTACTCCAGATAACCAGCGATTCCCATTTGTGTGTTTGTATGTCTATATGTATAAATTGGTCAGATTCTATGTTTTTTGCTTTTTTTTGTTTTTTTTTTGGTGTTTTTATATTTTTCTTCTCTGGCCTCAGACCAAATATTTGGAAGCAGCATGCTGTGTAAATGAAAATTTTTGTGACCTTAATGCATCATGAATCTATCCAGCCTCAAGGTGCAGAAATGAGCATCATTACAGAATCAGCTGCTGCCCTCGAAAACTTACTCGGGCAGAGGACACTATAGTTTATCATTCTGTGTGTTTTTTGAAACAGTACTTTTGGTTTTTCAGAGATGGGACTTGAAGGAAGGATGAGACAATTCACTTGTTAAATCCAAATGCAAATTTCTAACCCTAAACCTAACCCTTTCTAGTAGCTAATACCAGCAAATGCTTGGTGAAATGATTTAATGGTTAAAATGGTTGAATGATTGGTACTCCGCCAAGGAACATGGCGGAGTTATGTGATGATCAGCGTAGGTTTGTCCATCTGTCTGTTATTCTGTCTGTGCGCAACATCACTCAAAAACGGATTTGGATGAAATTTTCAGGGAAGGTCAGAAATGACACAAGGACCAAGTGATTAGATTTTGGCAGTGATGCGGCTTCTAGTCTGGATGCATGGATTTTTTAAAAGATTTCCATATTTCATTGCGAGATAGTGGCACAGCGATCACGATTGCAATCCTACTACAACTCAACCACTGCGGACTTATCAAGACTTATCCATCCAACATTATACAAGGAACAGCTGATTAGTGGGGGTGTTTCAGAGTCGCATCAATTCCTGCCACCTGCTACGTATTTAGGTCACATGATTCAGTACCTGTGCTCTCTCAGTGCTTTTCTTGTTTTATTTCTGTGGCATGCTACATGAACATGAGAATGGAAAAACAGAAATTGAGTCCCAGATACAATAGGTGCTGCTTTGCATTAGATAGTGTTAAATTTTGATTTCAGTTTCAGCATGTTTTTCAACATGCAGATACAGTGAGATTGCTATTTTCTAAAATTACAATTTGAAATTTTAATTCTTGGATATTTTTCATTTTACACAATTTGAAAATAATGGATATGTGTTTGAATTGGGATGGATTCATTTGTTTTTCTTAATAGTTAAAGCAGAAAAATCAACATTTCAAAGTGGAAAATGTAGAAATTGACTACATAAGTTTGAACTGTTCTTCTTTTTTTTTTTTCACTGCAACTTTTCCCCTTACATCGAAGCCATGTGGGGACATGTTGATACCTTGTACTGTTTCTATTGTCTTGTTCAATCAACCGTTAGCGTGAAAATGCAAGAGAAAGCGTTGCTTCAGTGCACTTTGCTGTGTTACCCCACTGAGGTTTTCACTGTCCTACAGCCATCCCACCCTATCAAGGTAATCAATTTGCAGCAGCTTGCCCAGGAAGATCAATAACTAGTTTAGATGCAAAGTGCCACCTCCCAGTTATGCAGCCTGTATATTTATTTTGACAGTTCATAAAATTTGCAGCTCAGCCAACTTAAAAAAATAAATAAATAAATAAAAATAGTGGCTCATCCTGAGGTGACATGTCTTCAGATGGGCACTTTTTAAGTTTGAACCTTGATTTTGCTTTTTTTGGACTTAAAATTATGTTATTTTGTGTTTGTTGACATTTAAAACTTTTTGTGGACTTACATAAGCAGTACGTTGAACTTTTTTAAATCATTCTAGATAAATTCCATGTTCATAACTGTTGATTCATACATCAATATTAATTGGTTACTTTCTATGTTTAACCAGTTAGTATTGTGGTTCTAATTTTATCTCTGTTACAATGTAGTGAGTGAAACAGGGAAATCTTCTTTTCCCTTTCGTGAAAAATGATGCAAGTACTTAATTTAATTAATTAGTAGATCCATGTTAATTGTAATTCGGTGCAATATTTTGTCTAAAGTTATGTTTATTTTATGTATATCCAGACCTGCATTAAAAGAGTTGGCCATTTCTTAGACAGCTGCATTAAATGGTTTTACTATTTAAATTACCTTACAACTTTACCTGCAATACTTCATAGTGTACTTAGATGATGTAGACCAAAAAAAATTAGCATTTTGTCCATATGGATTTAAAAGAAAAATAGCAGATCCAGTAGAGCATTGAGGTAATAATGCAAACAATAATTACAACACCTCCTCAGACATGGAAGTTTAGCAGTATGATATCCCCTGGAAACTGCCTCTCACTTCTCATTCTATTTTAATCTCATACTGCGGGGGAGAATTTGCTCCTGTAAAAAACTGTTCATGTTGTTTGACATGAGTAAAATAATCAAACTGTGAGACTCAATCTTTCACATTCTACAGTAAAACACTGTAAAAATGCTATTTACAGTTCTAATTAAACCTGCAGTAACTGATCACCTTTCAAGTTAGTATGGCAAACTTGCTAGCAAACCGATGCTTATTTCCATTTTTATCCATGGCGTCATGTTAGTGGACACCTGTTGAATACAAGTTCAACATTAACTCCATTTTAGCTCTGTGGTAGTCTCTTCCATGATCTCTGCCTACTCTTGACTTTCTGTAGCTGCCAAGTGGTTCACTGTGTTCCACCAGAAAATCACAAATTGTCTATCTGCCATTTGGTGCTGATCTGGACACAGTGGAGTTTAAGGACTTTTAGCAGCAAATACAGCTGCCTTGTACAGCTAAAAGGGATGTTATGAAAGTAGTAGGAGCGAATTAAAACTGAATTTATGGACCTAGCAGTTAAACAAAATGCATTCTCTCTTAGGTTCATTCCTATGAGCATCCACTTCCACACTGCCTTCACTCTGTTACTCTAAAATATGTGTTAAAAAGTAGTTTAATCAGCTAAATATACTTGAAGTATCAAACATAAACTTATCACTCCACACAATCAATGCCCGCTGTGACTGATTACACTAGTAATTACTACACATTAGTTTTTAATGCTGATGCTACAATCTGTAATGAGCATACTTGCAGGTGGTGAATGTTGATCTCACCTACCTTATCTACGTTTAGCTCATTGACCCACCAAAAGGTCAAAAAATATGTCTGCTGGTTTGGATGAATAATACAGTTGGGAAAAAAGAAGGCTCTAATTTCTATATTTAATCATGTATGTTTTGACTAATTGCTTTATTATGAAGTACTGGGTACTTTAGAGGACAGTGGCTTGGTGGTTAGCACTTTCGCCTTGCAGCTAAAAGATCCCAGGTTCATGTACCGGTCTTCCCGGAATCTTTCTGCACCGAGTTTGCATGTTTCTCCCTGTACATGCGTGAGTTTTCTCTGCATACTCCAGCTTCCTTCCACTGTCCAAAAACATGTTCAGAGTATCTGGTAACTCTAAACTGTCCATAGGTGTGAATGTGAGTGCAATTGTTTGTCTCTATATGTAGCCCTGTGATAGACTGGCTTCGCCCTAAGTCAGTTGGGATTGGCTCCAGGGCCCCCACAACCCTAATGAGGATTAAATGATGTATAGATAATGGCTGGATTGGTACTTTGGACCTCAAACTGTCATTTAACTGAAAGTCTCTGGCAACTTTCTGTCTTTCTTGGAACTGCTGGCAATTCAGAAACATCTGAAATGTGGCAAGGCACCTTTTTTCCACTGGTTACAAGCCAGAGAAAATAAAAATCACTGGTTTAATCTTTGTTAGTACATTTTACTTTGTAAGTTGTGTGTGTTTTTAAGAAAATGTTACATAACAGTAAATATAAGGTAAATTTAGATGAATAGAAAATACAATATACTACTGTTCAAAAGTTTGGGGTCACTTAGAAATGTCTCTAATTTTGAAAGAAAAGCAGTTTTTCAATAAGGATAACATTAAATTAATCAGAAATACAGTCCAGACATTGTTAATGTAGTAAATGACTATTCTCTCTGGAAACGGCAGATTTTTAATGGAATATCTATATAGGGGTACAGAGGAACATTTCCAGCAACCATCACTCCTGTGTTCTAATGCTACATACATTGCAACATTTGTTTCTTGCTTTTTTATACATTTGTAAGCCTTTTTTCCCCCAAACAAGACCAGGCAAAAGCTTCAAAAATTATAAAACCATCATATGTGCTTCTCTCTAAATCTGCCGACTTTTACCAGGGAGGCTAAAATTGGAGCACTTTCCTGGCGGACTGCATTTAAGTCCTAATCTGAAAGGTACTGGCATATTCAAGGGCCCTGGAGGGACTCTCTTTCAGTCTTGGCCATCTCAATAGGTGCAGAACCAGCTTGGCTTTTCACAATGTGCACATATGCACATACACACAGATGATTCCAGCAAAGACTGAGTGAAACAAAGTTGTTGAGCGTTACTTTAATGATGAGTTGTGGCAGAGTGCAATGCCCAGCCTCTGGGAGAAACACAGAGAAAGAAGAGGTTTCAGAAAGAGATAATTAGAGAGAAACAGAGGAAAATAGACTCACTGAGGGATTAATGGGTCAAACAGAAAGAGAGACACAAACAGACAATGAAGAAAACTGGGTCAGAAAGAGAAAAAGGTGGCTCTTTTTATTAGTTTCTGAGAGAATACAGGTTGCATTTTTACCTTCTGAAATGATTTAAATTGAATTTCTTTGGATATATACAGTATAATATCTGCAAAAAAGATTCAGAAACCAAGGTAACTGAAAGAAAACCGATTTCACTGTTAACTTTATCAAATTTATTCAGCATTAGAAAATTTAATGTGAAGTTCAGGCCACGTCCAATTAAATGCACAATGCAAGTACTTTGTGTGACATTGAATAGCACTGTTCATAACCCATGTCAGCTGAACCTTGAGATAATACTTATTGTCAAACTTGCAGACTATATTAGTCACATTTCCTTGGGGAGGCAAGTTAAGTTAAGCCCAAGGCAAACATTGCTTTGGGACTCCCACTGCCTCCCAAGACTCAACGCTTCTGTCCCTTGGTGCACCTGTTCCTCATTTATCATACTATCAAGTGACCCATATACGAATATATTTGAAAAGCTCTGAGCATACTTCAAGGAAAAAAACCCTGGAGAATTTCTGTAGAGATGAATGCAAAGGTGTAGAGGCTTTACATTTATTCAAACATGTAGTAATGATATCACAGTTGATAAAATGACTCAATTTTACACCATGAATTTATTGATAACATCAGCTGGATCTTTTTCCCCCTAGCTTTTCTTGCAATTGTAACGACAAAACCACCAATATCATAGACCGTAAATATAATATGGGCCTGACAAATGAACTTCATGCAGGAGTAGCCTAAACCTGCATTCTGTTTAACAGCCAGCAGGGGGCAACTCCTCTGATTGTATAAAGGTCTATTAAAAAACAACGTTACTTTTGACTTGATTTGATGAGTTTATGGTCTCAATTGCTAATTTCAAGACTCCTTGGATACTGCATGATATACATTTTGTGAATTATGCTCCCATTTAGCAGAACATATATTGAAAGGCAGGGTATGTTTTAGGCCAATGCTAACTTGTTATTGACGGGTCGCTATAGTGTGAATGAGCGTAGTTTCCTCAAGTTCTTAGTCAGATCAACCCCTTGTCAATCACAGTTTCAGAAGAGCCAAACTCTAAACTTGAGGCTTCAAAACAATAGTTCACCATCCAACGGGAGATGTCACAGTGACTGCATCCATCTTTTATGTGCAGACTATGGGTTACCACATCCTAGTCTGAGTTCTGTTGCTGAGCAATACATGGAAAAGACTTAACTAAACAAACAATTATTAATAACCTAATTACTGAAGAAAGCTTGATGCCTGGTAATTATGTATTTGGCACAAACAAAGATAAACCTTTAAGCTGAGTGAAACTAATACATTTGTTAATGCTGTTTGAAACTCTAAAGCTTAGATCTGTAACATCTCTCTCCTCTGCAACAACAAGAACTACACAAGCAGAAATGGGTGAAATAGTTGTGGACAATTGTGTGGAAGTCTGCTGCTTATTTCAATCAGTCACTTCAAAACTTGGATGATTCCCCAGCTGGCAAAGTGTGATAGTATTGGACTTATGCTTTATTTTGAAACACGAAAGCAAAAATATGGCCAGAGTGTGTTGCTTTCAGAGTGCTGGCTCTGCTTTATTTGACAGCCAGGATGAGTGCAACCCAACAGGTAATGACAAATTCATCAGCAGGCTTTTCTGTTTTGTGTCCACCATCGCTACCAATTGCAGCTGTCTGCTTTGGAGGACACAAGCCTGCGGTTACTTATTTTAGGCACCATCCAGTGTTTTTTTCAATTTAAATGCTGCTGATTTGCAGTTAAAACATGGCATTTCTATGTTAATCAAAACATTCACACTGAAATGCTATGTCTTGACTGACAGCAATTTTGAGACGAAGAAAAATTTTAGTTTGTTCAAGAAAGACAAGGGCCAGACTCACTACAGGATTTGTGAAACTGCCATTCTGTTAAAAAAAAAAAAAAAAAACGGAAGAAGAAGAAAAAAAATCCTTTGTGTCATAATGAGTCTGCTGTCCTTCAGTCTCTCTGATCAGTTGAAGGCTGTTGCATAGTGAGTTGCAAATCATCCTTTTCTGAACAGTTTTCTGTTTCCTGTCCTTCAGAGCTAAAGCAAATTTCCCCAAAGCATGGAGAGAGTATTTTGTGCCTTTCATTGCCTCTTATGGCAGCGTGGATCTAGAATCGGGACCTAGTTACATTAACATAGCAGATTAAGCCAGTAACATAATAGTAAATATATTAATAACAACATAACATAACAAGAAAAGCACTCAGAGAGTGCAGTACTAAGCCAAGGCTGCACAGACGTATCATTTCCAATGGGTGACATCTTGAGAACATTTTGTGACAGAAATCACAGCACTATAGAATGGGGCCATTTTATATAGATGTACCCACAAACAAAATGACCTTGCACTGAGTACAGGCGTGTGTTATGAATGTGTATGTTATGTACGGATACCGAATCACATGACCTAAATATGTTGCCGGTGGTGGGAATGGATGGGACTTGGACACATCCCCACAACTTAATCAACTGTTCCTTGTATCATTTCTGATGGATAAGTCCTGATAAGTCCGCAGTGGTCGATTTTTAGTAGGATCACAATCATGTGATCGTCAGCAATTAGCTGATGTAGTGTTCACTTGTTGTCATAGTTACAGTGACGCTGTGCTGCTATCTCGCAATGATACAGAAATCTTTCACAAATTCCTGGTTCCAGACTGTAACCCGCATCCCTGCCAAAATCTAATCAGTCGGTCCTTGTCTCATTTCTGACCTTTCCTGCAAATTTCATCCAAGTCTGTTTTTGAATAATGTTGCACAGAGACAGACAGACAGGCAGACAAACACATGTTGTTACAACCCCGGCTCGGGGGGGAAGGGAAGTAACATAAACAGTTGTTGGTGGTAAAAGTTAAATTATTTATTACAGAGAAGGTTGAACAGAAATGTGCACGTTACTATACAAACTGAGGCAAAACTAAGGAAGGGGGCTGGTGGGTGCTGCTCAAATCAAAGAAAACAGCAAAACACAAAGAGTTCTCATAAGGAGAACACTACCATCGCAGTGGACAAAAGAAAAACGGAACAAAAAGGCTTACTAAATGGGAACTGACAAAACAAAACTACACAGGAGTCAGCACCCCTAATCCTGGTGAAACTAGACAATAAGGAACTACCTGTAATGAAATGAAGCTGTATCAGTTTTTGATTCTAACCCTCGCCCAATTCCTTTCACACAGACAATCTTGCCTCCACCACACAGGAACACAGAATGGCACGCTGGAAGTCAGCTGCCCCGTTCAATTGAACTGACAACTCTTTTAAAGGAGTTGGCAGTTTTCGGTTGGTCAGCCTGGGGAGCGCCGCACCAATCACTGGACTCCTGGTCGCAGCCACGCCTCTGCTGTCACGGTCCAACCAGGGAGTGGGGATCACACAGCCCTATTTGCATACTCACAACATTTGGTTAAAACACACACACACGGGGTAGGAGGCGCTGGCCGTAACACTGATCATCACATAACTCCGCTGTTCCTTGGCGGAGTAATCATAAAAATAAGACTTTCAACAATTGGACAACAACTCAAAGGGCATTTGAAACGCACTCAGGGAGTGCAGTCCTCCACCAAGGGACCAATGCCAGTGCCCCAGCTGACAAATTTAAAGAAAGTGATCTGAATCTGTAGCAAAGTTTAATGGGTTCTTTCTTTGCCAGTGCTCCAGATCTCAATCAATTTTCATGGAATTTGGCTTGGTAGTTTTTTTGTTTTTTTGTTTTTTTTTTCACAATCTTTCTTGTTCCTTTGAGTAATAGACAAAAACAGAAACGGCTCTGAAAATATACCTTCACCCCAACTTTAGGCTTGGCAGGTACATTATACACTGTTAGACATGCACCACTGCAAACACATTTTAAGACATATAGATATAAACAATAGAGAATGTCTGATCATTAAAACAATGCTGGACAGTCGGGATGGTGGTGATCAGGCACTAAAAAAGGGCAATGGATTTGGGAAGGATTAAGAGAAGGTTAGTAGGATGGCAATCGCAGAAGGTTATTTCATTTTAATTATTTCCTTACATGACTTTGAAAATATGAGCATGTTTTGGAACAGACATTGGAATGAAAGATGAAATAGTTGAATCTAAACTTCCAAACATCACTGACAAGGACTGAATGGTTCAAATTCCCAGGCGGTCTGGAAGGATATGGTGACGAACCTCTCCTACTTGTCAGAGCTGTGCCGTACACTGAATATCTGGATGGAATTTTGATTGGAAAATGTGAACTCTTCTACCAATACACCAACATTTCTGTCATATGTCTCATTATTTTCACCTGGAAAAAATCATCTGTCTTTACACGTGCTTTATGGTGAAGTCACAACTTGTTCATGGCACCATTTTGGTTGCCTCCAGCTCAGAAACTGATTTCTAATTCAACACTTGATTTCACACATCCACTGCACCAGAACAACACAGGGCAGATGATTTGTGGATTATCAGGCTGTATTATGCTTCATTTGTAAACCCCACATACAGTAATTTTACTGCCCTTTCATATACTTACTTAAACTGAGAAGTATTTCCCAGCCATCACATTGTTATCAGGCCATGCAACTTTCCAACCTTGCTTTGAGGGATAATATGAGTCACCAAGGGATAAGAAATGAAAGAAGAAAAAAAAAAGAAGTTGGATAATGACTAATAATTAGTGATATAATGTTATAGGGTCTGATAGACTGCACGTCCTGTAATTACCTTTAACCTGGCTATATTTGTTCATCCGTCTGTGCTCCATCTTTAATTATCAAACTTTATCCCACAACAACAGGATACTGATTTTAAATTAAACTGGGTCATTAGTGCACAAAGTAATAAGTCTGCCATCCCCCGCTTAGCAAATAGATCTGCACTAGATGTGTGTGAAATTCTAGTTTCAGCAATATTAAGACAAGATAAATGGCTTAATGTGTGTTACGAGATCTCCACACAACACTAGAAAGGTGTCCTTTTTCTGACTGCTCGGAATAGGATACTGCCATGCAATCACAAAGCATGTAATCATTCTGACATTCACTTGTTTGCTGTGATACGATGCAGTGGCTATGGTGAATAGAGGATTTTTAATACAGATGGCTTTCCTGTCTTACTGCAATGGAGTTCACTGGGTCTTTCTTCAGCTTGTTCAAGAAGTCTTTTCTCTTACCTCACCCACTGGTATTATGAAGGAAAACTTATTATAGCTAAGCTGCATCTTTGAAGATGTATATTTGAGCCCTTAAAGTATAAATGTTTCATTTATCATCCCACCAAACTGAGGGGAAACCAACAACTGTTTGGAAAGCAGGAAGTCATTCTGTGTTTGCCTTTAAGACACCCCTTTCAGCCATGCTCTCTTTTCCATTAATCTGACGGCAACTAAACATGTTGGCTGAATGTTTAAATGTGTACTCTGGTCACTTTTCCGCAAACGTCACAACAGTAAACTTTCTACGTTGAACATAGTGATATTTCGTTGTCACTTTTAACACAGTACATATCTGAACTGCTTCCAGTTACATTAATGGATAGACACTGTGCTCTAGAGTTATGTGGAGTCATTAAGGGAAGGCTTTTTTCCACATTTCAGCACCAATTTTCCTCCAAAAACATCACAGAGAGCATGTTTCCTCTGAATCTGTTAAAGACCTTCAGCATCAGACAGCAGCAAGATTCATTCAAGTGCCTTCAAAGAAAGAAAGCTGTGTGCATTTGTGTTCATGGAACAACAGCGTTGCACATTAATTACTTGAAATTATAAATTATTCCTGACATGGAGACAGGATCAATCCAGGTCAGGATCCAACGGCAAGTCACACTGTGTACTTTTCTTCATATCAGACGTGTGAGCTGTCACACGCAGAGTAACGGATTAGTTTATTGCTTCCAGCTGTTTTTAGGAGTCTTTACTCTGAGTTTATTAAATACTAGCAGCTTCAGACACCAGCAGGATCTATATGAGCATCTCCAAAACAAGAGAGTTGTGTGCATTTCTGCACAGAGCAACAGCAGTGGCTTCATTAATTAGTTCTAATTATAAATTGTGCCAGATATGGAGACAGGACTGATCAGGTTCTAACAGCAAATCGCACTGATCTTTTGCTGCTGGTAATGTAGATTATCATCATATTGGACAGAGCTTTTAGTGTTTTGGGAATCATAAATAAACCAGGGTGTTACTTATTTATACATGATGATAACCTGCTATTACTTTAGATTTAGGCTTTTGTATGTCCATGTCTTTGGCCCAGTCCTAATGGCTTGATCATTTGTAGTAAGTAGTCTTCACCATGCTAAAACCATTGATTTCGTGAATGAATGGTGTGCTCCTAAAAGTCAAGAGATCTAGCTCCACTTTAACAATTCTGAATTTGCTGTTTTTGAAGTTGTCCTTCATGTGCAGAGGTCTTATTCTGGTTAACAATCACTGGGATTTTAGCATAAAAGCACTGACATTGATGACCATTCTGCTGTTAGCCCACTGCATCCCTTGCTCGAGGAAAAGAAAATATTCTGAGAAGACATGGATCCCAACAAGAAATAATGAAACAACAGTGACCATGCATGACAAGGCCAATGTGCCTAGAGGCAAAATAAACTAACAGTGCTGCACCCTCGTGATGACGTTATACAATGAATAATTAAACAACCCATTCTTAAGGAATAAAAGGAGCATGAAAATGTATCTGGGTTTGCGCTAAGGCTCTCACACAGCCAGCAGCTATATTCATCTCCACTTCTGTAATGTTCTTAATAAGCATCACACCGCATTTATCTCAAAATAATCAATGTGAATAATCAATGAGAATGCTTTAAGGGAAATTCCATAATCAGATATGTTTGAACTCTTACCATCAGTCTGTGATCTACATACATTCCAGGAGTGATTTTCTGGTAAAATGTTACATTTATTTTTTGGTGTATCCCCTGAACCAAATTTCTGTACTTCTTCTGCTAGTGCATCCAAACCTCCCAACTGGAATATCAGCCCATTAAATGGCCATCACCAGTTGTTATCACAACCCTCAATAAGGCTTAACTTGGGCAAACCACACATACTTGTCAGCCAAAATGTGCATTATAATCTATTCTGATCATCAACAAATAGAAAATAATCCAGATTTTGAGGTGACCTCTTGTGATCATGTGGTAGTAAAATCTCTGCTGGTGTCCTCTATCCATGTCAATTCAAACACTGTGATAATGTTCATTACTTTCCTTGAAAAATGTGCAAAATTATGAATAATTAGCAGTGTTGTTATTATAATTTACAATATAGCTTATTTCTGGTAAGTTAATTTTTGAACAACACTCATACATATCTTAATGTCAAAAGGAGACACAGGAAAATATTAGACGTGACTTAGTAATAGTCTGATAAAATATGTACCGTATTTTCGCGACCATAAGGCGCACCGTATTAAAAGGCGCAGTCTCAGTTCCGGGTGCTATTTCTGTATTTAACACATACATAAGGCGCACCGGATTATAGAGCGCGTGCATGGTAAAACATACCTGTACTAGCTTAAAACATGCATGCTAGCGTGTGTTTTAAAAAAGGCAGCGGAAGCAAAACTGAGTTCAGTTGTACTTTATTGAAGTATTTAGCAATGTTTTCACGTTGTTTTTTGATCAATCCTCATTCACAAATCCATCAAAGTCCTCATCTTCTGTATCTGAAATGAACAGCTGGGCTAGTTCTCCATGGAACACGCCAGGTTCCCGCTCGTCATTGTCAGAGTCAGTCTCGTTGCCGTGCGGTTCCTCATAAATGATGCCGGCTTTTGCGAGAGCTCGAACAACAGTGCAAGCAGACACGTTAGCCCAAGCATCCGCAATCCATTCACAAATTGTGGCGTAACTCGCCCGGCGCTGCCTCCCAGTCTTAGTAAAACTGTGTTCGCCATCTGTCATCCATCGCTCCCACGCCGTTCGCAACTTCACTTTGAACGCCCTGTTTACACCGATGTCCAGCGGTTGGAGTTCCTTCGTCAAGCCTCCTGGAATGATAGCAAGCTCCGAGTTCATTTGCTGCACTTGGTTTTTCACAGCGGCTGTGAGATGGACGCGCATGGAGTCACAGATCAACAGGGACGGTGACGCCAAACCCATGTTGTTTTGCATAATGCAAATACCGGCACTATATACCAACTGGGGGCGTGCCTTTAGCGTCTTCTTTCACGCCCACACTTCCCCCTTTAACGTTCTCATGCTGTCCTCTGTCACGTCCTCCTTTTCTCTATATAAGCAGCGTGTAGGCAGCAAATGCTCTCAGTCAGTCAAGCGGAGCGTTAATCAAAGTCACACAGTAACATTTACAGATGTTGGAACTCGGTGCACACATAAGGCGCACCGCATTATAAGGCGCTCTGTCCATTTTGGAGAAAATTTAAGACTTTTAAGTGCTATGGTCGCGAAAGTACGGTAGAAAAAAACTAAATGTTATTATGATTACTTTTACACAAATAAAAACTGTCACTTTGAATTAATATACAAAGCTAATGCACTGTGTAATAAATATAGATACATTTTTTTGTACCATCACCACTCTGGTCACTTCAAAGCCTAAATGCCAGTCAGACACAAATCTATAGTGATGATAAATTAAAAATAAATGAAAGTTCCCAAATGGAAAATGCCATATTTGTCATGGCCAATGTTAATTTGTGTTTGTAATTGTTTTGGAGCCTGGTGGCCGTGTGCCTTCTTGTTTTGTGGTGTGGTCTCTATTTGGGGAGATGGTTTGTGCAGACTTTTGAATATGCCTGGCCTGGCTGAGGAGCAGCTCTGGGCCCCACCTGTCTCCAATTAGGGATAACTGGCCTGGAGCTCCAGACCTGCACTCCAGCCCTCAATCTTCTCCCCACCTACTGCCATGCCAGACTGGACCACAACCCAGTTTCTCCACCTACATCCAATCGAACTGCAGCAGTCACCACACCTGGGTTTTAAATCTCCAGCCCAACTCACAGCCAGGGCAACTCGCCATGGTGCCTCTCATTGTCTGTGTGTTTTATGTAAATGTGTAACTTCTGTTACCAGCTGTGTAACTATGCTAGAAGTTACTTGTGTCCTGTGTTTTCTGTGACGTGTTAGTTTCTTTTGTTAGTCACGTTGGGTATTGCTATCATGTCTAAATTTTTCTAGGGAGTTAGTTTTGTTATTTTGTTTTAGATAGTTTTTGCAACTCTATTAGCCTTTATTGGGTTTTATTATGTTCTTCGATTTAGCAACACTCACCAGTTCTTTTTTCTTTTTACTCCACCAAGGAACAGCAGAGTTTTGTGACGATCGGCTCACGTTTGTCTGTCTGTTTGTTTGCAACATTAATCAAAAACGTACTAATGGATTTGGATAAAATTTTCAGGGAAAGTCAGAAATGACACATGGACCAAGTGATTAGATTTTGGCAGTGATGCGGCTTATAGTCTGGATCCACGGATTTGTTAAAGATTTCTGTATCATTGTGAGATATCGGCATGACGTCACTGTAACTATGACAAGAAGTGAACGCTACGTCAGCTGCCTGCTGTCGATCACATGATTGCAATCCTACTATAAATCGACCGCTGCCTATTTATCGGAATTTATCAGTCTGCTATATTCAGACTTTAAGAATACTTCAGTGAACACTCATATCTTTTCTATCTGTGCATCACCTAAAATTTAATGAGGCGATAATGACTTACTCAGCCCTGTAGTAGGTGCAGGACGGTGCCTACTAGCTACATAGAGTGATAACAACTGATAACAGCCATTTAGTGGGCCGATAATAATTGAATTAAGTGTTGAAAACCTTCCCAGAAAGGCCTTCCAACAAGTTACAGAGTGAGGAAATAAGAATCTGTTTGTTTGACTGCACTGTAAAAGCTTTGCATAGAGTTTGTAGGGGGACAAAGCAACATAAGTGGCTTTGCCCAATCATAAACGCTGTCATTTCGGCGAGTTTTTTTACACTACTGTTCTGTTCTGAAAGCGGGTTACATATTCACTGCAATGGATAACCTGTTTGCCACAGCATTAACAAATGTACAGATTTTTCTCAGTTTAAAGGTTTATCATTGTTTGTGCCAAATCCATAATTACCAGGCAGCATGCTTTCCTCAGTAATTATGCTATTAATGGTTATGTGTTTGGTTTAGTCTTTTCTGTTTATTGCTTAGCAACATTCATTCATTCAGATTGTGATGTAATAATCATAGACTGTATATAAAAGATGAATGTAGCAACTGGCACATCACCCATTTATTTGGAGACTATCAAGCCTCGAGTTTCAAATTAGACCGTCATCTCCTTCCTCTTTTGAAACCAGTCGTGACGAGTGAGAGGTCAGTCCAACAGCAATAAAACCACTTTGCACCAATCTGTACATATTTAATTTGATGCATCCTGTAGTGTGAGACCATGCAAATCAAACTTTTGCGGAAATGTTTAGCAGCAATTTTAGTGTATTTCGACATGTATGAGAACACCTTAATTTAATAATTTTTGGGTGATTTCTGCAATTTTTCAAATACAAACAGTGCTCAAAAAATACTGTACATACACTTTTGTAGACACATTTTACATTTTAGGACTTGTAGGCAACATGGAAGTATCTACTCCATGTGTGTTTACAGTTTAGTGGATGTTTTGCATTTTTACATAATGCTGTACCAGCTGAATGAATAAGTAGAATGCATATGAGTTTTCTAAGACACAAGATAGCCCTCTATCAATATGTATTCTCAGCTTCACCAGTTTCTGATTTGTTCCTGTCTTTGGTCCATCCCTAGTGACCTGATTACATTATAGCAACCGAGGCTTGTGGTGGAGGAAACAGTAAAGCCTCAGTGAAGTGATGCAACCATTTCCCCTTTTTTTCCTTATTGAATCCTGCTACAAGCATGCTGTCTCACCTTTTCAGGAAATTGTATTTAAAATAAGGTTATCAAATAAGTTATTTTCTTCCCTCTCAGCTTCAGCAGGAGACCTCTTTTCACCCTCTCTATAAAGATTACATCTGAGCTCAGATACAGGATTACTGGTGTAGAATTAGGAGAAGATTAGACATGGGCTGAAATGGACAATTTTTACTGCATACTGGCTCACAATGTTGACTTTCAGATGTGAATCCAGTTTTGTATCCACTTGTACCAGCAAACAGTCTATGAAATCATGAAAAGAAACAAAAAACACCTCTCAAATAGCCTGACATGCTTATTAAACATGATTATTCCTAGTGACACAGTGTACATTAGATATTGGCACAGAATATCTTAATCATGTGATTTGCCCCACAGCCCAATCGTTCAGTTTGGCTCAGCTGTTTCTTGTGTTTTGCTATCCATTGCTGTAATGTGGCTATAAAAAATGGAATAGTAAATGAAGGTATTGATCTTATCATCTAACTCTTGGCAAGAAAGTTCATAAGCCCAAAAGTTGACAACAATAAGCCACAGCTATGAATCCATTAGCATAGCTTAGCATAAAAAAGAAGGAAAAAAACCATCCAAAGCTCACTGATCAGCATGTTGTTCAAATTACAGAAGTGTAAATATTAGCATTTCTTTGTAATAGGACTCAAAAGCTGAAACAATTTCTTACTTAATTTCTCCTTTTGCACACAATTTCTTTGTAGAATCTCTGCTGTTTTCGTGGACACCTTTCAGTGATAACAGAAACTGCCATGCAAGAATTACTTATTGCACCCAAAAAGCAGAAAAACACAAACATTAATTTTTAAAATTTCTCTTTGTGCATGACTAAGCAAATGTTAGCAAGTTTGTGTGTTGGTAGGTATATATTTGGACGTCTGAAGTGCCAGGCTTCCCCGTTTCTAGTCTTTAACTAACTGCCTGTTGAGTAGCATTGACCTTCTTCGATTTTCCTTGAATAAGCATATCCCCACCAGAAATATCAAATGATTCCTTTAAAAGTAAGTTGTGCTTCTCCATCAAATAAATGAGGCAATAAACAAAGTATAACTCGGCACCTAAGCTGGTCATAATTTCACATTCTTGGTTGCTTGCCAGCGTGACTCATGTCTGGGTCTTAGTTGACAAGGGCATGGAGAAAGCCTCTTGTAAAGTAATATGTCCTTTTTCAGTTATACGCCTCTTTGAAGCCCCCCACCCACGGAAGGCTATGACGGGATCAAAGCTGGAACAGAATAATTTGTCCAGCGTGCCTGTCAGTTTTAAGAAGATCTAAGCCATTTCATCTACAAACAGAGCCCAACAAAGGTAACACAGAGTGAAAACAGCAACAATGAAAAAAGTGGCATGCTTCTCACTCTTGCCTTTTATCAGATACTTCTGTTGCATGGAGATTCGTGGAGGGGGGTAATTACTGGGGCTGCTTTCAAGCTGTTTTTCACCCGTCATATGCAGTTAAGTAATTTTTCATTACATTCTTTACATGTTCCATATGCAACGATTGGTCATCACTTGGAAATACGCCATAAAATGCTTTATCAGATGGTGCTGCTAGTTTATCAGCCCATTTCAAATTAATGATTATTAATTGTTTATGGATGCGTGGAGCGAGGGGTGAATTGCAGGAAGTAACCATCTTATATTGGCTGTTACATTCGAGTGCATGTAGACTTCATATCCGCTGTGCTTCAGTGATTACTCATTAACATCCATTTATCATTTAATGTCAGGTTCATTTATTCACTCCTAGATTACATAAATGGCCTCAGACCATGCCACAAGTGTACGTTAATGGCCGTGGCTGTTTCCACTGGCAGATGTGGTTTTAAGGGGCAACATTTCCTACCACTTCAAAGAATGTCTTTCAGATGAAGGTAAATGATGGTGCTGCTGTTAATGTGTGAGGTGCAAGAGCCACCATCAGCACTTTAACGTAAGGCTTCACATTGCATTTGCATAACAATTATCTTTTTTTTTTTTTTTTTTTTTTTTTAATTGTTTATTTGCCCACTCATTACTCACATTTGGAATTAATATTCCATTACTGAGTCACACACTGTCCTGGATGTAAAGCAACCTTGACACATTTGTTACCAGAACAGAACACCCTAATTTATATTTGCAGTAGGGCTGGAACAAACTTTATTTTCAGTTGTGATTTTGGCCTCTGACAATTATGAAAACAAGACAATAATAGTAAAAACCAAAAAAACTTTTCAACAAAACTTCTTTTCCGCCATCCATTTTGCAGTGATGCTCTCATTTTGTCATGTGTTACAAGTCTGACATGCTGCTTTCCTTAACTGCCGTGCACTTTCAACCCCTCAAACAACCATTTAACAAACATTGGATTGTTCACACCTGCATTTGTCACCCCAGCAAAACCTTGAAAGTAAAATCAGAGGTTCCGGATCAGGTGCCAGTGATTAGAACCCTCTAAGGGAGTGACTTGTCTTATTTAAATCACTGATATCAAGAGTCTGTCCGTAAGTGTGTCATATTATCGTGCTGATATCTAAAATGCTCTCTATGACTTTCAGAAAAAAAAAGCTGTAGAGGCTAATAAATCTGGCAAAGAGTAAAAAAGCACATATACAAGTGGTGTCAGTTTGTCTAATACTGGCAATACTTGCAAATTCAGCCCAAGAACAGACAACTTGATGCAAAAAGAAGTCTCCATGAATGCTTAAATTTCATTACAGCAAGTGTTGGTCAGTGTCAAAATGTATGCAATCAGGTCTACAATCATGTATAGACTGTACAGATTTCATCTGCATGGAAGTAGGGCCTTGAAAAAAGCCAAAAGGAACATTGGAGCAAAACTACAGTTTCAGTTTACCAATGAACATATGGGCTAAGACAAGGCTTTTGGGAATAATATGCTCTGGACAGATGAATCCAAAATGGAGTTGTTTGGCCATAATAACAGTAGACATGTTTGGGGCAGACCAAAGCCAGCTTTTCAATAGAAGAACCTCATACTTACTGTGAAGTATGATGGTAGAAATGTGAAAGTCTTGGGTTGTTTTGCTGCCTCAGGGACTGGGAAGCTTGCAGTCATTGATCCAGCTATAAATTCTGCATCGTCTCAGAGCTCGAAGATAATATAGGGCCATCTGTCAGAAAGTTGAAGTTGAAGCAGGATAATGATCTAAAGCACTCCAGGAATGGCTCAGAAAGAAGAAATGGAAAGTTATTGAAAGGCGTCTTCAAGAAAGAAAAGGCCAAATTTAAAACCCACTGAAATGTTGTAGGGGCATTTGAAACAGGTGATCCATGTAAGAAAACCTTCAAACATCTTGCAACTGAAGAAATTTTGCACCAAAGAGTGGTGAAAGGTTGCACTAAGCCAATGTAAGAGACTGGTGGATGCCAACAAGGAGTTGTTTTTGCTAAAGGGGAGCAATACTAGTTTTTGAGACTAAGTGTGTACTTAGTTTTACCACAGAGGATTATTAAATTTCCAAATTATTTAGTTGTATAACACTGTGGATGTGTTCAAGTGCATCACTTTTATCTGTAGGTTGTATTTCAAAGAGGAAAAAATGTTAGCTTGTCAAAATATGTCACAAAAGCTAGATAGCTGATAGAAAAAAAACCCCAAAAAGTTAGACTATTGATGCTGTCCAATAACATGGAAGATGTGCAACATTATTTGTCACATTTAATGTCATATCAAATGATGTGAAAAGCTGTCTGGCCTATAACTTCATCCTAGCATTTTGTGTCATTTTCTCTCTCTCACAGCACCAAATTAAATAACAGCCAGACACAGTTTGCAAGTAGCTGGTGAATGTGGTGATTTTAGCTACATGAGCCATATGTTCCCCTTACACTGGAAGAGGTAAAACAGAGAAAATATCAGTTTGCAGGTGATAGGTCAATGTTCACAACTTCATTTTACAGACCACACCAGATGTTTAATCTTCAACAATTCAAAAAGTTTTTTATTGAAAACTGAATCCCATTAAGTGAACTTTAATCTACAGCTCTGTACTAAAAAATACATTAAACTTTTTCCGATTTTAGAATATTTGTTCCATGAAAAAAACATAACGGCTCATTATATCAGCAAGGCACATAAACATAGATCTGTACATTATTATTTATAGAGCAGAAAATGATAATTTACTGGTCAATTAGCATTTTTATGTAAGCTCCTCATTTAATTATGTCTGCACATTGTTGAGCTGCGCAGAGATTAGCATTCCCCCAATAGACCTATCACACACTGCCTCACTGCTGTATCTATTCTATCTACTGCACTCATGTTGTGCCTCCTAAGCGTGAGTGTGTGTGTCAATTTGTTATTTGATTGTAAATGTAATTTGGATCTACAGCACAAATCTATAATAAATCACACACTATTATCAATGAATACCTATAAGACAAGTAGTATTATATTAGCGCCAGCAACAGTAAATTAAGTCTCTCAAATAAAGCTTGTTCTTGTCAATAGTTTTGCCTACCTTAGTTAAAACTTAAAAGTGATGTGATGTGTTTTCTGAACCTTAAAGCTGCTGTGTATGAACTGCTGGTTGCTGTACGAGGCTGTTGCACCACCAGCATCTCAGACCAAAACAAATTAGTGCATCACCACACCTCCCTCCTCCGTTCACGTTTCATTTACAACCAGAAAGGCTGTGTGCACGAGAGCCAACAAAAAATTATCCAGCCACAACCATTAGCCCAGGCTTCCATTGTAAAATATATCGAACGGCGTTAACGAGTTGTCAACTCGAGTAATGTAATCTTCACTTCACCTGTCTCCTCCTCGACAAACAGCAGAGCAGAGGAGACACGCAGACGGTGAAACTGAGGGCAGAAGAGAGCAGCCAAGCTGAGACGCTTCAACTGAGCTGAAATGAAACAGGTGCACATAAATTACGTAAATATCCGAAATAAAATACTTTGGGGTTTTTTGGGGGCATCGGCTGAATGCTCCGGACTGCACTCTGCCATCTTGCTGTTACAAAGCGGTGTAGGACATCAGTCACACTATCTTTAGAAATGCAGGGGTGGCCAGCAGTTTCAAAGGGAAGGTCTCACATGCACTGGGAGGCTGAACCAGTGACCATAACATAGAACATTTAAGCTCAGACTAGAGAGCATGACCTCATTCTCTGCTAATGCCATTATCAAATCACCAATTATCTGAGCAAGAATGCAATTTATGGCTTTTTTTGCCTTTAATGATTGTTATTAATTTAGAAGCAAACAGGAAATATGACATGCATCCCCAGTTGGAATTTAACCAATCAAGACAAAAGAGAAATCTTTCAATGCGAGCACTGTTCACGAAGTATTCAAGTTTTTGTCAGACTTTTTTTCCCCCAAAGCCACTGTACTGCATGCACAAAAAAGGCACAGCAGAGGAGTCACAATGCCAGCTGGGATCGACTACAGCCCCATGACACAATATCATTTTGGGTCATCAGATTATTTTTATATTTACATATGAATGTATTTTCTAAAATAGTCTGCGTTTTAATCCGAAGAGTGGGCTGATGCTCCGGAGAATGAAACCTATGACTCATCAACCCCTGAGTCACAGGCCAAAAAACGCAGGCCATGACACCATCTGTTTATTTCATCATTAGTGGTAACAGTGACATCAGAAGGTCAACGGTTGCCTGAATGAAGAGGCGGGTCACTGAGTGGCTACATACAGCATGTTAATCCATCATTCTCAGAAAGACACACGTCTTCAGCAAGCATTGCATACAATACCTCCATCCTACCATGTACCACATGCAATTATTTGTTCTCTGTTAGTGTATCTTGTATTGTTGAAGAATTGCACAGGTGGCCAGTAATACAAGTAATCTAAAATATGTTTTGTAATCATAATAGTATCAACTTGGTGGTTACATGGACACATATTTTTAAGGAAATCAGAATTTGTAACTTAAGAAAATCTTTCATTTGCTAGCCTCCAGTAGTTTCAGTTCTTACTTTGCTGCGGTGTTATATAGATATACTCTAGGACTTCGTGACATTACGATTGGGTGTAATTACAGATGTATTTAAGCCCACTGAGGCGAACCAGGCTTAAAACACTGCTTTTCAGCCCGGTGTTTGGAATACGAATGCCTTTTTAGAGACTTTTATGTATGAATTTGCAATAGAAAACCTTTGAATAAGGAAAAAAGCAAATATATGGTGGATGAACATGCTACGTATGAATAACAGAGCAGCTATCCTATATCCTATCTGGATCTCCCATATTACATTCAAAATACATCTGAGAACTTATTAGGAACACCTGTGGCAGCAATGTGATGCATAAAGTCATGAAGCTATGGGTTATGAGCTTGAGTTAATTTGCACATTGATTTGGGAAAAAAATTATATCTAAGGGAGTCTAACTGTTGCACGATTGCTGGAGCTGGTTAGGGTGGTTTGAGTATTTCTGAAAATGCTCAAGTCATGAGATTTTTACATGCAACCATCTCAATAGTTTAGTCAGAATGGTGGGGAAAAAAACATCCAGTGAATGACCCTTTTGCAGGTGAAAATGTCCTGTTGATGTGAGAGGTCAGACAGAAATGCTTTTAGATGGAGCAGGCTATGTTAACTCAGACAGCTACTGTTTACAACTGTGGTGAGTACAAAAGAATTATAATGCATAGCACATCCAACCTTGAGGTGGAGGGGCTACAACAGCAGATGACAACATTGGGCTCCACTTCTGTCAGCCAGGAACAAAATATGTGAAGCAGTGGCCACAGAATCCACAACACTGGACAACTGAAAACTGTTGCCTGGTCTGAACATCGATTTTTACCGACACTGCAGACAGTCGGCTCAAATTTTGGTGTCAAGAGCATGGATCTGTGGGCCCAACCTGTCTTGTACAATGTATAAGGCATATTAGAGTCGTAGTCAATTCAATTTTATAGATAGATAGATAGATAGATAGGTAGATAGATAGATAGATAGATAGATAGATAGATAGATAGATAGATAGATAGATAGATAGATAGATAGATAGATAGATAGATAGATAGATAGATAGATAGATAGATAGATAGATAGATTAAACCTTTATTGATCTGCAGGGAAATTTGCAGTGTTACAGCAGCAAAGACAGAAAGAACAGTACAAAAAAAGAGCAGCACACAATGCACACGGTGCACACATATACACTACCATTCAAAAGTTTGTGGTTACCCAGACAATTTCATGTTTTACATGAAAACTCACATTTTTATACATGTGCTAACATAATTGCATAAGAGTTTTCTAATCATCAATGAGCCTTTCAACACCATTAGCTAACACAATGTAGCATTAGAACACAGGAGTGATGGTTGCTGGAAATGTTCCTCTGTACCTCTATGTAGATATTCCATTAAAAATCAGCCATTTCCAGCTAGAATAGTCATTTACCACATTAACAATGTCTAGACTGTATTTCTGACTAATTGAATGTTATTTTCATTGGAAAAAAATAGCTTTTCTTTCAAAAATAAGGACATTTCTAAGTGACCCAAAACTTTTTTTTTTTTGAATGGTAGTGTAAATAGATACTTTCTCCTTTAAGAGAAGAAATATAAGTGTTTATAGAATTAAATAAATGAAAATAAAATATATCAGGTTATTGCACTCTAGGAAGGTATCCTCTGTGATACTGCACATAGTGTTTGTCTTATTTACATTATTAGTGCACAGTTAGTGGGTGAACTGAACTACTGGGAGCAGGCTTGGTTGAACAGTCTGACCGCAGCAGGAAGGAAGGACCTGCTGTCTCTCTCCCTTAGACACCGCGGGTGATGTAGATATATAGCACAGATTCACAGCATATGTCATCTCACAGCGTTTGGCATAGTAAGATCCAGATCTTAGAATTATAAACAGACAAACTAAAACCCACCAATCCAGAGTTGCTTTTGGATCCCCTATGAGCAACAGTGGGAAGGAACAAAAAAACAAAAAACAAACCTAGATTAGGGAGGGGAATAAAACAAAACCTTCAACAGAACCAGTTGAAGGTTCAGGGAAGGCGGCCGTCTTCCTCAACCGGTTTGGCGAGAGTGGGGACAGCAGAAGGTGTTGAGGTGGAGATGGCAGGTGGTGAGGTCAGCAGCTGCAGATCAGAGACGTGTAGCTCCAGATC
This sequence comes from Amphiprion ocellaris, assembly GCF_022539595.1. Classification (NCBI taxonomy): domain Eukaryota; kingdom Metazoa; phylum Chordata; class Actinopteri; family Pomacentridae; genus Amphiprion; species Amphiprion ocellaris. The sequence continues at coordinate 17,886,677 of NC_072769.1, read as the reverse complement.
CAAAGACATCCATGGAGAGGCAGTGTGCCCATCTACTGGTGGATATATGAGGCATGGTAATGAACAATATCACAAAATTAAAGTTGTTTCAAAGTGGCTTCAAGAACCTGACAATGAGCTGAGTGGACTTTAGTGGCCTCCCAACTCGTCTGATATGAATCCAATAGAATACCTTTGAGTAGAGTACCTTTGTGGTACAACAGGAGATTCACAGTATGAATATGAAGCTGACAGATCTGCAGAAGTGATGTGATGTAATCAGGTCAACATGGCACAGATTCTCAAAGGATTCTAACGTCTTGTGGAGTCCATGCCTTGGAGAATTGAGGCTGTTTTGATCCCAAAGGGGCTCGTTGTGGGTCCTCCACGCTTTGTGTTCCCATTAAAGTGTATGTAAGAGCAGATACATGAAAGGGATCTCATGAATTTTAGCCACTGATATTTTGTAAAGCATAAAACCCTTGGTAGAAAAGAAAAATCTCAGAAGTGGAAGGAGTTATTTTAGCCACCCAGGATAGGATGAGAGAAAATCATCAGTCCTTTAGCATTAATAAAAATGAGGTGACTGGTAGGTAAGTAATTTCTGCCACTGCAATTTACACTAAATTTCTCATCTATAAATAATCATACAATGAGCAACTATGATGAAAACAACATTGCTGACTAATTGAAAATCATTTTTTTCATTTAACTTATTCTTTCTGGAAATATTAATCACTGCATACTGTTACGAAACCCAGTGGTTGTATTACAAAAACCCAGGGGATTTATGTAACACTGAGGTTATCCTTGAAACAATGACAATTTATGGTTGGAGAATATATTTACAGAACCTGGGGCTCCATCCACTTAACTCATCTACAGCATTTTCAAAGACTGCTACCAACTCGTGCTGTCAGATGATACTGTGCTGCTGTTGCTGATGCTTGTTTGAAAGCGACACTGCACTGACAGTGAGCTGACACTGAGCAGGCAAGTCAGTTTATGTCTACAGCTTTAACACTGTTGTAATATATGATGCAATAAAATGTGTGGGTACTCCTGCTGTTTCTGGGAATGTAAATGTCAAGCAACACTGCTAAAGGTGTGCAGTTTTCTTCAAGCACTGAATAAAGCATAATCATCTGTCTGTGTATGGAAAGAGAGAAAAGAGGTAATAGTCCTGTTCAGGCCAGAATAGTCTATTGTTATTTATTTTTACTTGGTTAATTTGAAATTATTAATCATAAGCATTTTCATATATACAATAGAGGGAAAAAAACAATTGGCAGTTGAATGAATTACTAGTGTTCAGATTAGCATTTTCTGAGTTTGTAAGAGTTTGAACATTAAACATTCTATCTAGACTTTTTTTGAATGCTGATGCAGTGGTTAGCACTGTTACTGCAAAGCAAGAAGGTTCAGGGTCCAAACCTGCTGACCTCCAGGTACCTTTCCATGTTGATTTTGTTCTGCCTGTGCCTGCATGAGCTTTCTTCATTTGCTGCCTACTTGTTGCATAATGCACTTAAGGCTTAGGGAAATAATCATGACACGGAATTTGTTTCAGCTGTAACATAGATGTTCATGCTGAATGCCAACCATGGCAACGATAAAGGAGCTCGGAGGTAAAGACTATGCTCTCTCAGACCACAATTAGATAATCAAAGATGTGATTTAATGCTACTTTAGATATGGTAATCAGGGACCCATTGCAGCATTCGCGCCAGTGTATTAACACTAGTATTTGGCACTGGAAGAATAATTGGGACATTCTGAAAGTACTCAAACTGTGCAAACCACTGCATTCCATTCAACACACTTTAAGAACAAAATTTAAAAACTGCATAAATGCAGTGTACGGCAGTGGAGCTAGCGAAGTGCTCTCTGGGTGGACAGGACTGCAGCCTCGGAGAAATACAGAGGTGGAGGTTTGGCTATGTATGTTCATATCACCTATTGTACAGGCACAGATAAACATGGCTGTGAAGTTTGCGGATGACACCACCGTAGTGGGCGTCATATCTGACAATGATCAAATACAGGACAGAGAGGAGATCCAGCACCTTATTCAGTGGTGCTCAGACAACAACCTTGTTCTGAACACCAGCAAGACGACGGAGGTCACCGTGGACTACAGGAGGTCCAGGAGGACAGAGCACACTCCTGTCCTCATTCAAGTGGAAGCGGTCGAGCGTGTTGATAAAATCAAGTTCCTGGGCGTCCACATTACATCTGATCTGACCTGGTGCATGAAGACAGCTCACCCAGGCTCAACAAAGACTCTTCTTCCCTCAGCTCCTGGCAAAATTCTCCAGAGCCACTATAGAAAGCATCATCTGTCTCAGTGTGGTATAGCAGCTGCTCATCTCCGGACAGAAAGGACTTAGCCTGGGTGGTGAAAACAGCACAAGGGATTGTGGGAAGTCCTCTTCCAGACCTGGACTCAATATATACGGGCCGGGTCCAGGGGAAGGCCCAAGGTATTGCTACCGACCCCACCCACCCAGGAAATGGACTGTTTGTTCCGCTTCCCTCTCGTAAACGGTACAGAAACATAAAAACTCAAATTACCAGACTGGAAAACAATTTTTCCCTAGAGCTGTCCAATCCATTTCCCCCCTGCACACACAAACAGACACACTATGTGAAATGAAGAACTGAGTGTTGCACTGGACTGCACTTTACCACCCATCTCACTGCTCATTTTGCACTAATTCAGTTTACATATTTATATCTTTTGAGTATTTTATTTTCTCTGTACATAGTGTACCTTTTTCTATTTTTTATCTACAGCGGGGAGTCACCAATCGGAATCTCATTTTGTGAAAACAAAATGACAATAAAGATTATTGATTTTTGATTATTGATTGATATGGCAAAAGCAATGCAAAGACTGGTAATTCCTGAAGAACAGATCCTCCTTCTACAAGCTTTGGCATCAAAAGAGCATCGTGAGTGAGAAGGTTGAGCTGTGTTCCATATTCAGCATGTCATATCACATTACTAAAACGGAGATGCCATGTACCAAGTTCAAACTGAAATTCTCCTCAAGTAGAAAATGGGCTACAATAAATATTATTATCCATTTTAATTTGCCCAACAGTCTGTTTCCTGTCTGTTGTTGATTTGTGGATAATTTTGTTTTGCATGGTGCTCTGCTTTAAACAGTGTTGCCTTTTATCTCACAAAAGTCTCTCCGTCTCTCTTCACTTCATTATAAATCATATTATTTTTGATGGTAAAATAATTTAAAATGCTTCTAGGTTAATACGCATCCCCTGTAGAAGGCAAAATGATGTAATTACACATAAAAGGCAATGAAAAAAAACAGATTTCTTGACACTTCAAGTTCCAAGAGACTGTTTATTACTAATCCCTTTTAACTTCACTGGTGTTCTTCTTTTTGGCAGAGGGTATGTAAGTCCAACAGAAAGACACAATTATCCTCTAAGAATCTTTATAGATACAAAAATCACAAATGCACATTCCTTGCTCAAAAAGCTTTTGCTAACTTTTATTTAAGAATTAACCATGATTCAAGATATGATAGAAACATGATATAAACCTTGCAGCTGCAGCATGCAATAATGACGAAGAAAACACCTGTGCTTTAAAATCCAGGTAGCTGCACAGACCAGGAATAAAACAATTATTAAAACACAGTTCTGTAACATTCCACTGGACAGCCATACAGCTTAGCATGACTTGCCGATCACTTGTCCCTGAGTAGACCAGACTTCTGATGTTTGATGCACTGGCCTGCAGATGCAAATGAAGGGCTCCCACACATTCACACATTCATTTGATGTAGGCTGGGACACATTTGATGTAGACTGGGGCAACAACAGACAGCGGGTTAAACCTCCTCAAGACTTTCTCTGAAATGATGAACAGGTGGACAGACACTTGCTCAGATGGTGCTTCAGGAGATGGAAGCCACTTAGACGTGCAGTATTAGGATGTCTGTGCTACTTTAGATTGTGACACTGGCCTGGAGTGTCACCTCCCACTACATCACAAGTGTGTGTGTGTCATTTCATGTATCTTCTTTCAGCAGCTGACCCCGCTGCAGCAGGAGCTCTGAAACACACAAGAGTCTCTCTCTCTCTCCGCCATATCGTTTGAAACTTTGGTGCATGGCTGCAAAGAGCAGTTCTTTAAAGTTAGTGGTACCCGATGGAACTGTCGGGTTTGTGTGTCCACAAAGAGCAAGAAGAAGATTTAATCTGCAATAGACAAACAGCCTTTAAGATAACGATGCAAATACAGGGAAAATAATGCACAGTACTTGCCTACAAATTCCAGTGATTATCCATGCAGTGTGATCATTTTAGTTAAATGCTACATATGCTAATGTAATGATGCCAGTTGCTATGGTACTGAACATCCTACAAAAGAACAATCATCATCTACCTATGACTTTCTGCTGCCAGCGGTGCATGAGCCATGGGAGAAGGTGAAGAAGCTGAAGTCAACTAAGTCCAATTTCCTTTGGAATGTATTTTTTTTTCAATTCTTTCAAAATTGTCAAAAACAAAACAAAACAAAAAAAAAAAAAAACAGCAAAAAAAACTCTCATGTCAGGCTTAGAAAACAAATAGCAAAACAGTGCAGTTTTTTGCACCCCTAACCATATGTGAAGATGCCATCAGAAGTGGATTAAAGTGTCTTGGACGAACAGAGTATGCTTTTAATCAGGATTGTGCTTCGTTCTGATGATACACTGAAAACAGAAATTAGGCCATTAGACCTAAACAACTGACTGAGTGTTCTTTTAAGCAGTGGTTACTGTGGAGGACGTCTGCACGTCTATGAAGTCAGGAAACTTAAAAACACAGGTGATACAGTAAGAACCTTTCATGTCAAGCCACAGAAAGAATTAATGTTGAACTTTCTAATTGACTTTTTTCTTGGTTCTTGCCATATGTAAAATGGAATGCTCAGCTAGAAGAAAAATATCCTGCTACTGTGATAATATAGCATTGCACTGTATTGCTCTCAGAAACTAAGCCTTTCTCAGGTTGTTTCATCTTGTTTTATGCCCAACGGTTTCTTATCTCAGTTTGAGCTGTTTTAATATCCCTGCAAGTCTGATCAAGACAATCCATGGTGCAATGCAAAACACATTACTTTTCTTCACTGCTGTTTGGTTATTTCAACATTTTTGGTGAACATATTGATTGTACAAAGTGAATTTCTCCCATCTCCTGACTGTGGGATGCATTTGCAATACTGCACTTGTTATGTGACATATCTGCCACTAAGTGGTCCGGCTACATCCATCCATGAATCCATTTATTATCTGCAGCAAACTGCTTATCCTTTTCAAGGTCGTGGACTGTTGGAGCTCAGCCCAGCACACATTGAGCAGGAGGTGGAGTACACTCTGGACAGGTCGCCAGTGGATCACAGCAGCAAAGCAACAAATGATCAAAGCATGTGGATATATGCTATCGGAGGTATCATGTTTGTAATGTATCCAGACACAGGAAAGTTTAAAGTGAAAAATGTATTGTTCTAGAGCCTACCTACACTCACAAGCTGTTACTCACTTCTTTTCTGCGCACAAACACACTCACACACAGAGAGGCTTATTTAGAGCCAGCATGACAGCTTGGTCCTGTGATGCAGAAAGTGATAAGCTCATCTCCAAGTCTCTGTGGTACTGGGAAAAGAGAGAAAATGAGAAAGAGAAAGGGAGAGCGAATGAAAGAAGGAAATGAGACCAGTGGAGCCAGCAAAAATGAGGGAGAGAGGGGTGAGGCAGAGGAAAGAGAGCTAAAATGAGAAAAGGGCAAAGAGAGCGCATCATATTTGGGCACGCAGACCTGAGCCCAGACGAAAGGACAATGTAGATGAGTAAATGATCCTCATTTGGACTCCAGCATGTAATCACAGAGTGGCCATTTGCCGAGAAATACAATTCCAAGTCTGTCGTTTGGAATAAGAAAACAGAAACATTTGGTGTATAATGAAAGACCCGTAATCCAGGATCTAACTGCAGATGTGTCAGCAGAAATATACGTACGATCATAAATAATCTTTAGCTAATGCTTCACCAAACAGTTCCAGCCCCTCCACTCGCTCCATCCCCCATGGCTCTGCACCACGACCAATTTCCTCGACCATCGATTGGTGGTCCAAGAGAGAGGCAACTCTTCTTCCCTATGGATTTTCACGTCAGAACGATGACTGACTGCAAATAACCACTCGCCAATCATGTCCCACTTTCAGAGTGACCTTTCCCAAACACACACTTAACGCTCTAATGCAATAATGTGTTTTTATGGAAGATACACAGACAAGCTTTATATGTCTGAAATTGGAACTGCATTTTGGGTAAAACGTGCAATAGTAATTGGGTTTAGTAAACGCTGTAGCCATCAGCCTGCTGTGTATAGGGTTATTTGGGTGCATTGGGAATGCAGTTTATTTTCAGTGACACAGGTTTTGTCCTATCTTGATTGAATAAATTGCTTCAGAAACAACACCTGGGGCCAGATGTGTACGCTATCCATACAGACAAACAGCACACATAAACCACTTACCTTACATAAACCAGCATTTATAAAACAGAATGTTTACACAAACCTCAAACTCAGCATACACACAGTTTTCTGGAGAGAGGCACAGTTGATGTGAAAAAAAATTTAGTGAATAAAAGTAAATAATCTACAGAGCAATCTATCTTTAATGGAATGTCTTGTTTAATATCCCTTTTGGAATATTATTTTTATTTGATCATTTATTATAAAGATCTGCAAAACTCTATTTTATCTAACAGCCACTGACTGTATATTAAGATGAGCAAATCCTCAGTGATATCACCCGAAGGTTTTCTGATCAACAGTTTTGAAACATGGATAACCCAAAAATGAGCAAAGAAGTGCAGTAGGAATGGCCATGGACTGTCCTTTGACAGCACATACACTATCAGTCAAAAGTTTGGACACACCTTTTCATTCAATGCTTTTTATTTATTTGTATTAGTTTCTACATTGTAGATTAATACCGAAGACTAACATTTTTGTTTACAACATAATTCCATATGTATTCTTTTATAGTTTTGATGTCTTCAGTATTAATCTACAATGTAGAAAATAATTTGATAAAAACCATTAAATGAGAAGGTGTATCCAAACTTTTGACTGGTAGTGTACATGCAGTTTAAATGGTTGACTTATATATAATTGGATTTCCTGCACAGTCGCTATGGAAAAGTTAGCTGTCGAGACCAGACATCTTTATTTTGTATCAGGCTGTAAACATGTAGAAACTGTTTTATTTTAGGAGTCAGCCTCAAGTGGCTATTTGAGGAATTGCATCCGGATAAATTGAAACGTTAACTTTCAGGGGTTAGGCAACTAATTACAAAATTTTTTTAGAATTACTGCTAATTTCAAATTACCTTTTTAAATAAAGCCCTGGAGAAAGAAAGAGACTACTTTACTCTTCAGAATATTTATCAACATACACAGGTACTCATATAGTACAACAGTACAAATAGCATAAGGATAACATAATGATGTCACCTTGGTACACATTAATTACATAAAGACACTAAAACCCATAGGCGCACAGAGGGTTACTAGGTCAATGTTGCCACTCTGCTGTGGTGAAGAGCGGCTGACCCAGTCCAGGTATCACTGTAAAGACCAAGGACCGGCCTCCGTCACTTAGGTAGAGGTCTTGAGGGACGCAGGGTTGTGGGTGTTTTTTTGGACTATGAAACCTGTCTCCCAAGGGCAACCACCAGTCCCTCACTTTCATCAAGGGAGGTCTAAAGGTGCAGAACAGTGTGAGGTGGCTGCAGACTAGCTTGCCTCAGAACTGCATGAAAGCCTCTGGGGAGAGTGACAGAGTGAACTAAGCTCCATTACCAAGGGACGTGATGTTTCAAAGTCAGGAGGGAGCACACATGGGGTTTGTTCGTGGTAGTCTAGTCAAGGTAGGCTAATGCATTTTTGGACATTTTATGCTTATCACGATTGTTTTGTCGCCCAGGCCTAGTTTACACGTAAATGTACTCAGCTACTGTAAAAATTAAACAAATGTAATAAACAACTACTCTGTCATTGTTTGAGTAACTTGCCACCTGTAAATGTCTCTTTTGGTGCTGTGGAGAAAGTTGTAGAAGCACTGCTTTATAATTCTGATGTAAAGTCTTCATACACTACTGTTCAGAAGTTTGGGGTCACCCAGACAATTTCATGTTTTACATGAAAATTCACACTTTTATTCATGTGCTAACATAATTGCACAAGGGTTTTCTAAGCGTCAATTAGCCTTTCAGCACCATTAGCTAACACAATGTAGCATTAGAACACAGGAGTGATGGTTGCTGGAAATGTTCCTCTGTACCCCTATGGAGATATTCCATTAAAAATCAGCTGTTTCCAGCTAGAAGAAAAATAAGGACATTTTAAAATGTTTGTATATGCAGTATATGTGCACAATGTTTCTGTTGTGAATCTACCCTAGTTCCATGCTTCTGCACCCTGTTTTCTTGTTTTTGTTTTTTTTTTTACAGATGGTTTACCAGCTCCCTCATTGCTAAACTTTCTGAAAATGTGGTCTTAAACAAACTTGTTTCAAGGACATTTTACTGATATCTCAAACTGAATGCTTTCATACTCATTTATTTGTTCACTGAGAATTTACAGCTTTCAGCCTACCTACATTCTGTAACATCAGTTTCTTTTCTTCCACAAAGCTGGTACAATCTGTCACTTCATTCTTTTCATCTTTAACTTTCTCATATTCCACATATTCTACTTCATTTCCCCAAAACATTTTGTCATAAAAATGTTAGACACATCTACAGTAAGCTCTCACTATTGTAAGTTTTTTTTTTTTAATTATTCATCTGTTTCAACTGATGGTTATGTGAGCACCGTATTCTCTATATTTTCCATGTCTTTATCACACAGTGTTGACCGTACCTTTTTGAGTTCCCAATACAAACTAATGCAAATTCTACGTTTAGTTTGACCAGCACAAACTCATGAAAATTTATCTTGAACATACAGCCTCACAGTCTGCATGATTAAATGTAAAGAGCCGTCTCCTCTTTCACCTGTGTGGATGATTTAGGAGAGCTGGTCACACTGTGATTTCATTTAATACGCTTCACCTATTCCCTGGCTTCATTAATGAATGAGAGAGGTAGGTTAAAGATAGCACTATGCTAATAGGTTGCGTGTGAGACATGGAGAGATCGAGGTGGACACAGAGGGAGGGAAAGAGAGAGGGAGGGGTGAGGACAGTAGGTAATCGAGGCAGGATTCAGAAGTCATTAAGGTCAGTTAAGATGAGGTCTCCCATTGCCACTGTGTTACCTGGGTCATCAGAGAGTAGCTGTGAACACCAGGAGGAAGGAGGTGTGTAAGTGTGGGTACAGGAAGACATTATGTTAGGTGTGGGTCTCCTGTACATTCAATTTACATGTACAGAATGACAAATTACAGGAAAATATTTATTACATGAGTGGAGAAATTTATTAAATGCAATACATGACAGATGAAAAAAGTGGACCATATGCTATAGAGTGGTAAAGTAGCATTTCTCCAGTTTGTCTTTAATGTCTGTCAGTGTTTTTGTTGAACAATATCCTAACTGTTACTTAACATAAAAACATGACCACACAAATAATGTTATTATCATAAAGGTGTACAATATTGCCACGAATATCAATCATTTCAAACTTTTGCCGTGGCATAGCAGGCATGACAAAAAACACAAGAAAAGCACCTCAGAGAGCACAGTACTCTGCCAAGGCTGCTCAATCGCTGTATCATTTCTGATGGCTGAAATCTGGAAAAAAAATCGTGGCAGAAATTATGGCAACATAGAATGTGGCCATTTAATATAGATGGACCCACAAACAAAATGACGTTGCACTGAGCACAGGTGTGTGTTGTGCATGTGTATGTTATGTACATATCGCACGAATTGTGCGACCTAAATATGTAGCGGCGGGAATTGATGGGACTCGGAAACACCCCCACAGTTTAATTAATTGTTCCTTGTATCATGTTCTAGATGAAAACACACTTTTATTCATGTGCTAACATAACTGCACAAGGGTTTTCTAATCATCAATTAGCCTTTCAACACCATTAGCTAACACAATGTAGCATTAGAACACAGGAGTGATGGTTGCTGGAAATGTTCCTCTGTACCTCTATGGAGATATTCCATTAAAAATCAGCTGTTTCCAGCTAGAACAGTCTTTTACCCCATTAACAATGTCTAGACTGTATTTCTGATTCATTTAATGTTACCTTCATTGGAAAAAAAAACTGCCTTTCTTTCCAAAATAAGGAAATTTCTAAGTGACCCCAAACTTTTGTACGGTAGTGTATTTCTTGCTGAAATGTAGTTGTAGTTCATTTCTCGCAAAAGGTTCTATGTGCAAATTTTATACCTTTGACATGCCACATCAAAGCCATATTCCAAGCATTAAACCATGGAATGGCAACAATAAATCAAGCAACATTGTGTTTGGAAGCAATGAATAAGTGCAATAAACAAAAGCCTCTTAAAAAAAACTCCTCCCACTTTAACGTTTGGTGACATCATATCTCAATCATACTGAATGCCTTCAACAAGACTTTCCACCATCACCATCAAAACACTAAATGAGGGAAAGATCTGTTTGAAACAATGATTGTTCTCCCCACAGCATCTGGCAGCTTGTGGTGGTAATGAAACAATATTTTTTCCTCTAATTTGTCATATATCAGGCTTAAATAGCAATGCATACAACATACAATGCCCAACATCTGTTGAGGAGCCAAACAGCCCTTCCCATGAAAAACACATCATTGCTGGACAAGTTCCACCAAGAAGAGCTGCATTGGATCCACAGGAAATATGTGTGGGCATTTTGTCAAATGTATTCCATGTCTTGTATAACTTTCACAAACCTTTAAGGATATGAAACACTAGAGAGGTTTATAAACTTCTAACAGCAAGAGTAAATTTACACAGAGCCTATTAGAGAAATCACATGCTGTGGTTTGGCCGAAAGAAGAAAAATGGCAACTCTTCAGAAGATGTTTGATCTTCAGAACTACAACTGAGAATTTTGGGGGTAAAAATGTATTTTTTTTAATTTTTTATATATATATATATATATATATATATATATATATATATATATATTACTATACATATTATTCAGAATACTATTTCACCAGCTGTGAAACTCAAGACATGACACTCAAGTTGTTTTTTCAGATCAACGCAAAGGAGTAAAGAAAGATTTCAAAGGATTGCAAAAAATAAATCAGATAAAGAGTAATGATTTTCTACTAACTATGAATTGAAACTAAATAGATCTTAAAATTAGTTCTGATCTTTATGTACTGTGTCTTAATGTGTTGTCTGACTGTTTCTGAAACAATTCTGTTTTCCTTGTCATTTCTGTAAGATGTGTGAGAAATATGAGTTAAGATGTATAAACTGTTCAACAGCAATTTGAGTTTTTTCTGACATGCTGCACCACAACTATGAGCAGAGAAAATCTAAAGCAACCAACAACCTCCTCAAATAGTGATCTTAAGCACACGTTCATGTTTTCTCATACATCATTCAATGTGTGCAATACACTTGCCACAGAGCCAAAGTTATGCTCATTATTATCAGTTTCCTCACATTCTGCTATACATTCACTCCCACAGTTTGACCCTCGGCTGATTTCCATGTAATATAAGCCACACAGTATAATCAGATTTTATGATGTTACACAGACAAGCCATTTTTACAGGTTGCTAAAACTATATGGAATGTACACAAGCATCCTGTAGTTAAGTTTTGACTGAAGAATCCTGATTTCAGATGGTGCTTTTGATTAAGAGCAACGAAAACATTTTACAGTCTAAGCTACATAGGATACTGTGTAGTCATAGAAACATCCCTTCTTCTCCTGGTGGCTAGCAAAAGCCAGGGAGTGGGGCAAGTATTAAAAATGCATCAGATGGATTCACAAGCAGAGGGCTCCCATACTGCTCTCATTACTGTATCCAGTTACTGTGCACTGAAATTATCATGGAAATCACCACTGAAATGCATATCTGTATTTGCATCTTGAAAGAGGCCTGTGATTTGACAATGCATGTGATTAATGACTCATGTCTGATTGTGTTAGAGGAGGTATGTGACTGTCTATTTATTGATTTATTAGGCTTTTTTTCATTTTTTAACACTTGCATGGTAAATCAAACTAACAAAAAAGGAAAGATTAGAAAAGTTACAACTTGATTACCATTTGAATGCCCTTTTATTGAGGATATAAATCAATGACATGAACAGCGAGTGACAAGAACAATAAGTACGGTAACAAAATGAAAGTATAAAGTACATTTGGGGCTTTAGGTTAGAGTTTTTGTAGTTGATTAGCGTTTAATAAAAAAAATATCCTGCAACTAGAGAATGGCAAACATTTTTAAGCAAAAAGCCAACCACTCTTCTATTTTAGCCTAACCCAACCTTTCAAATGTGAGGACATGATGCTTTTCTTTATAATATATGAGAGTAGAAATAAAATATTTTGGTTTTTGATAAGATAAGCAGCATGCATGCTTCACCCTGGGCTTTTGGGAATTCTAATAACTACAGTTCACTACAAGAAGTTGCAATGGTTTTATGAAATCATTAATCATTCGTGTACAAAGATGAGTGCCGACACGAAAACACTTGATGTGAAAACTTGTGTACGCACATGCAAACCAAGTACTTTCCTCTGAAGACTATAAATCTCCAGAGAGGGACATAGTGTACTCCATCTGGATGTTATGTAAGATGTAGGCTTTGAGGAAGGCATCTGTACTCAGTGTTTCCAGACACATTTACCCTGACAGAACGTGATACATTATGTCTGATCTTTGCTGAAGGAAATATGTTCATATGTGAAATATGCAATCACACAGGTAATCTACTGTTTTTATGTGTGTATTTTCCTGAGCGTCGCTTGGATAAGGGACACTTTACATAGTTTCTTGTTGCTTCGAATTATTATCTGACATTTACTGGCATCATCATGAGGAACATTTTTGGTTGTGAGTCAGGAATATGTTTGAATGGAAAACCTTTTTGGGTAGACTGGTACTTTGACTGAAAAGATGCAGTACATATAAATGTTATACTTGACAAAGCATGTTCTCAACATGAGCATATTAGTGTGGCCAACATTTCTACTGAGCCTAAAGCGCCACGGTGTAGAAAAAACTCACTGAAAACAATCACATTCGTCTCTGAGTATTAGGTGTCCCAAAACCCCGGCAAATATAACCGAGACCTCGAGGGAAAATCAGGGTAATACCTTTTGTCATTTGCGTGAATTGAGCCGATAATTTGTTCTGCAGTTAGAACAAACAAATACTTCTTTCTCAGTCAGTGTTCAGTGGCTGTGCCCCCCATGGACTGATGGATGTTTGTCAAACACCTTTGTAAATTTCGCTGTATATCAGAGGCAGTCAGCCAAAGTCTTAGAAGAAATATTAAAAGATAAATGGAAGTGGGAAGGTGTCATCATCAAATGTCTGGGGAGGAAACTGGGCTCGACACTGATGTAGTAACATCAAACAGTTTTATTATTGTTCACACAAACAGAAACAACATTCACAATGTCACCTGATGAGGAGTGACATGTTCTTCTTTATTATTCAACCAATTACCTCAACCGTACCACTGACAGATGCCTTCATGAATTTCAAATGGTCTCCTGGCCTCCCTCTGCTACCACCTACCAGGCCTGAATCACTGAAGCAGGTGAATAGAGTGCTTGAGCATGAGAGTCACTGAAGCGTTGAAAGCGAAAACCACAATAAGAAATCCTCACAAGTGCACTTAGTGTATAATGTTAGACAGGCATTCTTCAGTATGTGTTAGAGATACACCTGATGATTTTGGCACATAGAGGATGTTGTACAACTTGGTCTCGCACTTCTGAAGCATCTCCCACATGTCCCCACAAGATGTAAATGATTTAAATTGTTTCAGAAGTTTAGTTTTTTTACACATCATTGGTACACTCAGTAGAAACTTAACAAAGCATCAAACTGTCTTCATGTGCTTTGACATGTTTCATAGCACTTTAAGTGTCATGAAATGATATTTAGTGATTCATTATATGTCTGTAGCCAACCCTGCCACCAGATAACAGCGTTTATGTGCCGTGATTCTACAGGACTCCAGATGCCAATTATTTCAAAACAACTGCGTATGGCAACTACAAAATCAGGTTTGCGTAATCTCAGGTACAGTCACTGGTATATTTTAAAGTTCTGAAGAAGTTTTGAAGTTGTGAAGTTTGTCTGCAGTGTGAGTCAACATTGCTACATGCAAATCCCCACTCTGACTTGCATACATACAGTCCACCAAACTACATACACTACCGGTCAAAACTTTTAGAATACCCCAATTTTTCCATTTTTTGATTGAAATTCAAGTAGTTCAAGTCCAATGAATAGCTTGAAATGGTACAAAGGTAAGTGATAAACTGCCAGAGGTTAAAGAAAAGGTAAGGTTACCCAAAACTGAAAAATAATGTACATTTCAGAATTATACAAAAAGGCCTTTTTCAGGAAACAAGAAATGGGTTAACAACTTAAAGCTGTTCTGCAGCAATGGAGGTTGATCAAGCCTTGAAAGTTGGTGCTACCAAATCCTACAGGTGTCCCAACTTTTCTTGATCACTTACAACCCCCTCTGTCTGCATAAAAGTAGTGGTGGAACACATCGTGGTACCATACCCTCCAGAGCATTATTTGAACAGTATTGTACTGCAGAAAGTAGTGTGTTGCTATAAAAATGGTGAGGAAAAGGCAGTTAACAATAGAAAAGAGACAGACCATCATAACACTTACAAATGTAGGTCTGTCCTACAGAGAAATAGTGAATAAAGTCAAGGTGTCAGTGAGTACAATTTTCTTCACCATCAAAAGACTCAGAAACTGGAGGAAACTCTGAACGGAAGATGTCTGGAAGATCCAAAGCCACAACAGAATCAGAAGACAAGTTTCTGAGAGTCAACAGCTTGGTGATAGGAGGCTCACAGGACAACAGCTTCAAGCAGAGCTTCATAGTGGTCGTAGTAAGAAGTCTCAGTTTCAACTGTGAAGAGAAGACTTGGAGTTGCAGGTTTGGCAGGTCAAGTTGCAGTGAGAAAGACATTGCTAAGATGTCAGAATAAGAAAAAGAGGCTTGTCTGGGCCATGAAACACCAGAAGAAGGTATGTTATGGAGTGATGAATCTAAATTTGAAATCTTTGGTTCATCACGCAGGATTTTTGTACTCATTGAGTAGGAGAAAGGATGGTTCTTCAGTGTGTGGCATCAACTGTCAAACATGGAGGAGGAAGTGTGATGGTCTGGGGCTGTTTTGTTGGATCCAGGGTCAGTAACTTGTACAGAGTGAGAGGAACCCTGAACCAAAGCAGCTTCCACAGCATTCTGCAGCACCATGCAGTACCCTCTGGTATGTTCCTAGTTAGTGAGGGGTTCATCCTACAGCAAGATAATGACCCAAAACATAAGTCCAAGCTGTGCCAGAACTACCTCAGGAAAACAGAACAAGATGGTACATTTGAAAACATGGAGTGGCAGCACAGTCTCCAGACTTCAATCCCATGGAGCTGGTTTGGGATGAACTGGACAGAAGACTGAAAGCAAAGCAGCCTACAAGAGCCACACACTGATGGGAACTTCTGCAACAGAGCTGGGAAGAACTTTCTGAAGAATATTGGATTTCCATTGTGGAAAGAATGCCATGAATGTGTTCAGCTGTTATATCTGCCAAAGGTGGCTACTTTGATGAGTCAAAAGTTTAGAATACATTTTGGTTTCAAAATTGAGTTTTTTTAAAATTTCATTTGTTTGTTTGTTCTATGCTTCCATACAATGAGAAATTAAAATGCATAATTTCCAATAAAAAAACTGGAAAAGTTGGGGTGTTCTAAAAACGTTTTACCTGTAGTGTTTAAATAAAGCTACTTCTTACACTAGCACAGTACAATGTGTTTTGATCTAAACTGTAAAGTGTCCGATACTGAGAATTCCAATCAAAACTGGGTAACTCAGCATGAACTCCCATTTTGTCAAACCTGCTGTCTGCAGACTTTATACGTAGAAACTCACTTCCCCATTGAGCCTTTTTTACCATCTGTCCTTATTTGTAAGCATAAAATCTTCTCCTTGTGACATTAACAATAAATGTCTATTGAGCGTTCACTGCCTCCATATGCTTTATGGTATCAAGTTGAAATACAGTAAGCAGAGCTGCAGTGGGTGCCATGGGTGTGCTGCAACCATGACAGTTAAGGGGCTCATAGAAATATATCCAAACAGGTTACAAGCTTTCCTGGTTAAGCTATGATCATTTTAGACAGCTTTTTATTAACGATAGAGTCCTACAGTAAAGTAGAAAAAGTGGTTCCCATTTGTGCTGCAGTCTCCCTGAAGGCTGTAAAGGAAGCATGGCAAACCATATTAATCAGTATTCAATCTTGTGAAGCTTCTCAAAAACAGCAGACCGGCAGAAAAAAGCTCTTGATATGTGATAGTCGCAAACAAGACTGTTTATTTTTATTGCCAATTTAGTTCCCAACATATAAACTGATCTCGGAGCAATCGACAGGCTATATTGTGGGTTACAACATAAAAACAGACTTTCAGCCTGTTTCAAACCACCACTACACCACCACCCCACACACACACGTGCACACACACACACACACATGCACACACACACCCCTTTACAATGTTGCAGTTTGCAGGAATGCTTACTCAGTTACTGCAGCATACAAGAAACATCTTCTATATGGTTCCTTAATTTGGACGTCTCCTTGGGAGCACACTAAACATTTAGATAGGGTGTATGTTGCTCTCACAGCCTGTCTCATGCTTCTTACACATTTATATGACCCATTCAAGTGAACACGATCACATTTGGCATGCAATTTGTCCAACTAATCCAATCTTTTCTAATTAAACCTAATCTAATCTCATCTGATCTACTTTTAAAACAGCACAGATTCATAGGCAAAACTGGATGGATTCTATCTGCACTGCAGGCAGGTAAAACCACACTACTAGAGATTGTTTCTAGCCTCATTGTGTTGCATCAAGGTGCAAGAACTAATTTATTATGTTTGTGTTTTTTCAGCATTTCTTGGGTTTCAACATGGACAGGTCTTTGACTGTCGATGTGTGTTTATATGTTCCACCTTTCCACATTAGTAGGGTAATTAGAATTCATTGCAGCCATGTGCGGCGTGCAGCTCTGCCCTTGTTATGCTATAATCAGGACTTTACATTAATAATTTTCAAACCTCTGAAGAGGTATTTCTCTTGTTATTTACGCACATTATTCTAAAGATTAAGCCCTGACAGCTTCGTCCCATTCATTTATCTTTTCTCTCTGGAATGGACGCTGGCTGACAGGTTTCCTAATCTTTCGTTTGACCCACTAATGTATCCAGATATAAAAGGAATAATTATAATATATTAGCCACACTGGCGATTGTGTGTATATATATACCTAACTACCTGACTATACACTTAATTTATTATTAGACACATGTTTTCTAACACTGACCTAGACTACATAATAAAGCATTTGGCAAAGAGCACATACATTACATTGCTGTAATAATTTGAATACCATCACTAGTACTTATGTAGTATTTGTAAAACACTACTTATTCAGTGGTGTATTTTATGAGTGTTGTTAACAAAAACACAAATGGGTGAAAGGATCTGAGGGAAGGAGCAGCTCTGATGACATGTTTGACTGCGACAAGAAGGTAAAAAGCTTTCCTACCACAGCTTAACTCCACAAATTACCACAACACGTAAAGTCACCTCACCCAAAATCTGTGTAATCTGCAGATTATCAACATTGCTGAATAGTGACTGTTGACTCACTAACCAACTCAAACACTGCTATTCATGTAAGCCTTGGAACTGACTGTAATCCAGTATGTGAAATGTGTATGTATGTTAATTAGGACTCGGTAAGTGCTAGACTAAATTCCTTGAATACCCATCATGAAAAGCAGAGCGTGGTGCTTTTTGGACAAAACAAGCTTCTTCCTGCCAGAGCTGGACAGATGCCTTGAAACATGAGAGCAAATTTGGATATATGTCAGAGCTGTCGGTGGGCTGTTTTTATGGAGCCCAAAATTACAAGATGATGTTTTTTCTCAAGATTTGGACAGAAATGTAAATTGTCTTACATATAAGGATTACACAGCTATGTGTTCTTAACAATAGATATTGTTTTTGAATGCAGAGAGCACAAATGTAATTCTGGTCTTCCGCAGAATGAGCTGCTTGTCGCCTTACTGTGAGCTAAGCAGTGTTTTCAAGTCTGTTTACCGTGTTTTTCAAAGTCATTAGCCCAGTTTAACCTGCAGGAATTTTTGGAGGCATGTGGAACATGTTTTGCTGCCCTGGATGACTGAAGACAAGCCCATCGTGTCTGCAGATGTCTTAGATGAAACAGAGAAAATCCGTCAATCCTAGGAGAAGAACTGCCAAGAATTACAGCTGCCATGGATGATGAGCTCAAAAAGACAGAAAAATACTGTCAGAGAAAATGATTCTTACCAATTCAAGACTCTGTTGCAAACTGGAGATGTTCTAATATCCAGGCCAATGCATTGCCTGTCACCTTATATATGTAAAAAACATAACATGGTTGCTTGGGTCCCCTGAGCTAAACCAATGGATGATCCATTACCGCTTGACTGGTTTGTATTTGTAGGCTGTAGAATTTTAATAAATTAGGTTAAATGATTCATCCTTTTATCAATTTCAATTCAATTCAATTTTATTACTCCGTCAAGGAACACAGCGGAGTTATGTGATGATCACTGCAAGTTTGTCTGTCCGTCTGTTATTCCGTCTGTGAGCAACATTACTCAAAAACAAACTCAAGGATTTGGTTGACATTTTCAGGGAAGGTCAGAAATGACACAAGGACCACCTCATTAGATTTTGGCAGTGATGCGGCTTATAGTCTGGATCCACGGATTTGTTAAAGATTTCTGTATCATTGCAAGACAACAAGTGGACACTGCGTCAGCTGCCTGTTGACGATCACATGATTGCAATCCTAGTACAAATCCACCGTTGCAGACTGATCGGGGCTTATCCGTTGAAAATGATACAAGGAACAATTGATTAAATTGTGAGGGTGTTTCCAAGTCCCATCAATTAATGCCACCCGCTACATATTTAGGTCATGCAATTTGGAATCCGTGCTTAATGTCCACATGCATAACACATGCCTGTGTTCCAAGCAAAGTCATTTTATTTGTGTGTACATCTATATTAAATGGCTGATCTGATCATCAATAACCAATAAACAAATACTTCATTTCTAAAAAAAAAAAAAAAAAAAAAAAAAAAACAAATTAAAAAAGCTCCATTTCTTACAATGCTATATGGGGGAATGGATAGCCTTGGTAGAGTACTGTGCTCTCTGGGTGTTTTTCTTGTTTATATAGCGCCAATTACAATTCAGACTGCCTCAAGATGCTTTAAAGGACCCATATGGCCTGAATTTGTGTAGACTTTTAAAAAAATTTATTCAGTCACACTCCAAAAAGACTTAACAAAATGTATGCGAGTGATTTTGCCCTTTTAACAGCATTTAACGTTATTCAAAGTACACAGCAGCATATTACAGATCAAAATCATTGAATCCCAGCAAGACTTTTAAGTCCAAGTAATTGCTATTAGACAGTACTGGACTCTACTACAATGTCATAATTCTTTAACTACTACCAACATATACCGCAACGTAATATAGGTTAGGTATTAAATTCTGCAAAAAAAAAAAAAAAACAGTAGATATCACACAAGCCAAGCTAGCTATGCTGGTATTTATGCCAAAGGGTGATGTGGCTGAGATTTATCACCCACACACACACACTGAAATCTGTTTAAAGTGTCCCACAGAAGGAAAAAAAAAAGGAGGAGAGTTTGACACAACTACACAGAGATTTATCTGTGGAATCTTCTATGCTGCAGCACACAATTATAAGACCAACATGTAGACTACAGAGCAGAGCTATCCCAGGGCAATGTGTTGAAAAATTCTCCGTAATATGCCATTAAAGAAAAACAGCATTTTGCAAATCCCTAACAAGCTCAACATTTACATAACAAAATAGCTCTCCCTCATTTGTCTCTGTGCAGTATGTGTTTTTGCTCACGCTTTAAAACATAATAGCGTGCAATGTTTACTACACACAAACACATGCGTGCATTCGTACAACGCACACACTCATAAACACCCAGGGCCTGCAGCTTGGTAGACGGCTAACAGGCTTTGCTGTCAGCTCCTAGCTTTCCACAATACAAAAGGATGATTTCTGTCACATACACAGTCATTGAATTTTGCATCCAGACCTTTAACTGACCCTTCAGACTACAGCAGGGAGTCATGCTCTGGAAATGAGGGCGCCAACATGAAAAATGTCCTCCCATTGCATACAGACACTCTTTGCTTCTCTCCAATTTAACCTCCCTGCATCTCAACGTATATTCTTTGTCTAAAATGCTTTGTTCATTCAGCAGGTGTAGGAAACTGACATTAAGTGGAAGACTACATGCTGTGGGTGTCAGGGCTCCCTCCTCTGTCCCAGCTTCAGCCCCCACCTGAACTCCCTCATCCTCCCTCATCCTCCCTCTCCTCCTCCTCCCTCCTATTCCTCTCTCCACCTTCCTGCTGCAGCTCAGCAGAGCTGCTCTGTCCAGCTGCTGTTCATCACCAATCACTCATCAACGGAACTCCTGGCAGCTGCGGTGCAGCACACCTGCTGATCATCCTCTCCATAAAAGCCGGCTGCACACTCCACACCTTTCCAGATAGTAAAGTCTGCTCACACATTCAGTTGTCTCGCCTTGCACTTTTGCTGAAGTTCACCATTGAAAAAGCCTTTCCTTGTCTAACCCTGTTTCTCTTGTCTAGCTCCGCTGACCCAGCTGCCTGGTCCCACCTGCTCTGCCCCCCCATCTCCTGCACTCCGGATCCAGCCCTGACCAGACCTCCCCCCTCCTTCCTGCACCTTGGACCTGCTGCCTGCTCCTGGATCCCCTACTCGTCGTGGAGGGTCTCTGCCTGCCATGTGCCCCCCTCGGCTGTGGAAAACACCCCACCTGTTGCCCCCCTGGAACGAGGCTCTCCTGCCCGCTCTCCGCCGCCAACCTACCCCCACCACGGAGGACGCCAACCGGGCCGCCGGTTCCTGGTACAGTCACCCCCCCACCCTCCCCGTTTAGTTCAGTTACTCAAGACATCAGTTTTCCCACCTCGTCCAGCACTCCCTTTACTTTTGTTAAAACAATAAAATCCACCTTTGTTCTTGCCTCAGTCCCTCATCTGTGTGCTCTCTGCTCGGGTTCACCCCCACGCCATGACAGTGGGAGGCTAAAGGTGAGGCTTTTTTTGTTTTTTTTAATTATTTACTGTATTTCTGACATCTTCCTGTTACTACTACTACTGTTAATTACTAGATTTAAGCAGCCCCTACTTTGCCAAGTGGACTAAATTTACTGCACAAAAATCACAATCAGCAGCAGGTATAGTGGTGTGTATGCTTGCCAGTGCTTGTTGAAACCTTGTGGATTAAACACAGTCTCTCCTACGATAATAGCTGTCATTAATTTGAACTAGCAGTCAGTGTTGTCTGTTCTCGGATAGCGATTTTGTATATTTATATAATTTTGTTTTATGTCTCTGTTCTTTTTTTCTTCTTATAATTCAAACAAGAGTGTCAGAAGAAGAAAGATTGGAGCGAGGAAACAAAAGTTTGGCTTTCACATAAATCTACTGCTGTTATTGATCTTTGAGTCGGCTGGTTTTACACCTCTTACAAACCCTAACGTTCCACTTGATATTTTATTATATGGTTCTGTGCTTTGTTTCATGACCACAGACAAATTGTTCCCTGGGAGTTTGGGTTGCACAGCAAATAGCATGCAAGTGCAAAGTTGCACAAACACATACATGTAGGTGTGCGAGCACTGGCACATGCACTCCTGGTATTCATTCCATTATCACTCATACAGCACAAACACACATTAAGAGACGGGTTACATTTATTTACGCTTGCCATTTCCTCTGACTTGTCTGGAGACAGAATTTGTGGTGGCATGTAGAGGACTTTAATGCTAGTCTTTTCACTCCAGTCTCTTGTGAGTTCTACTTTATCTCCATCTGTTGTGCCAGGACAGCTTTAGCATGTGTATTTCTTCTGCTTACAGGCTCACCATTGCTCTCTGCCTCTATTTTTTTTATTTTCCACTTGTATGTCTGTCTCTGTCTTGTTGTTGATTTCTTTTCTGTTTTATATATATATATATATATATATATATATATATATATATATATATATATATATGCTGGGATTTGTCTTTATATCGCTGCCTCACTTCCTGGTCTCTTGCATTTGAGGTTTTTAATCATCTCGGTCACAAGATGTAAGGCAGAAGAGCCAGTTTTGTGCCAAGTGAGTCAGTCATTACTAAATCACAATTTCAAGTATGCTTTAGTATCTAAACTGATGTGATCTTAGAGCTGGATAATGAGTCAGTATTAAATCTCTTCATCTTTCAGTGTAATAGAATGGCAGAGTTACAAAGTTGTCACGAAGATTGGTCATAGTTCTGTCTGCTTAGTGTTAACAGCAGCTCCCAGAAATTGTGTTTCTATTAAGTACTATTTGTTCCTGATTGGTGGCGATAAGTGACATTTGTCTTTTGGTCCATATGCCTGTCTGTTAGCAAGATTGCATAAAACCTACTGAGCTGAAATTGCTTGGTGGAAAATGGAAGAATGAGGAAAGAAAGAAACACTCAATTTTTTTTTTTTTTTTTTTGTAGATTCAGTCCACTTTTGCCAATTTGGAAAACAGGAAATTGGCCTCTCCGACCGCTCTTCTAGTTTAGTTATTTGTGCCACATTTTATTAGAAAATGTAATTTCTGCCCTTCTTTCCAAAGTGCTACATTTACAAGTCAATATGTCATGGGCCATTACATCATTTTTTATAACATTTTTGCTGATGTATGCCAACAAAACTGTTTTTTAAATGATGACTCAAACTGTGATTGCTCTGTAGACTTTAAGCTTTAATTCAAGGTGTTCAGCACGAATATTGCTTTAACCATTTAGGAATTACAATCAACTTTTACATAGTCCCACAATAAAAATAATTATAAATATAAAGACTATCTTTTTATTTGGATTAAATCATTTGCCGACTGCCTGAAATCTGGAGGCCATGGACATCAACGAATGCCGAGTTTTCTCTCGAGATGCTTTGACAGTCCTTTACTGCAGTCGCCCTCAGTTGCTGCTCACATGTGGGTCTTTCTGCCTTCAGTTTTGTCTTAAGAAAGAGTGACTGTCTCTGTGTATCTGTATGTTCTGGGTTATTATCCATCTGCAGTCTGAGTGGTGTCTTATCAATTTTGCAGCATTTGATGGAATCTGTGCAGTAAAAAAATAGCTCTTTGTTTCTAGCAGAATTTAATCTGGCCTTTCTGTTGTTCTGCTAGCTTTTTCTTAGTTAACTTTTCTCCTGAAGCCGCTTCTGGACGCTTCTTAAATGAATCCAGAGAGACTCCGCTCAGAACTCTACTCATTTTACTGAACATTTAATGTTGCAGTTAGAGGAACACATGACCATGACTTTCAGGAACTAGTGCTTTCCTCGGGACTGGTTACTTCCTGTTTACTTCAAAATAAAAGCACATGAAATATTTTTTACTGTATCTAACATAAGAATGAATACATCTTTTAACAGTATAAATGCATGAATTTTATCATTTCAACTAAAACAGTTCACAGCACATGTGCAGTGTTGTTATGATAATCATATCTAGCTGTCTTGCTGGAAGAAGGGTAAACTTAGGTGGTATGGTAATGCTGCATGATTAGTTCTTAATTTCTTAAAGCATATTTTCTCAGTGAAAGTAAACTACCAAGTCTCATCGTTTAAGTTTCCTTCAACTTCTCCAATGTTCAACCAAGAACAAAGAATTTTTTTCTACCTTTATCTGAGTGCTGTTTGCGACTAAGCACAACTATAAAAAAGCTCAATGATATTTCCATTGATATGAATGCATTTTTTAAAATTCGACATTGTTGATATCAACCTGATTATTTCTCTCACCATCAACAGCTGTCATCTGTTTGGCTACATTTTCACTAACAGAAATGAGGACAGACAAAATATGGGGGGAAAAAATGTTAGGTCAGCAGAGATAAATGAAATTATTTGTCAATGCTTTTAGACACTAGGTGTCCTTGGTTACGGGACTTTTTAATATTTCTTTGAGGTACGATGTAATAACTGGATAAGCCAATTCATGTCAGTCCCCTGAAGCACAATTTTGTAAAAGCCATTTTTATTTAACTGTTCTTTTCGGTGATTACTTGTTTTTCTTGAAAATTGTTTAAAAGAGGTTGTGACCAGCACTGACTGCTCATATGCAATTACCCTAAATAGACCCAATTAATTATGAAAAGAAAAGAAAAATAACATCAGTTGTACCCTTCAAGGTGGTGAGAACATCATGTGAATCCGGTCATGTCTGTTTGGAGACACCAGGATTTGTTTGACACCCACCAAAATCATATTAAGATAAGATAATTCTTTATTTCTCCCCACACTAGGGGAAATTCACATTGTTACAGCAGCTTATGTAGCAATAAACATAGTAATAGTAATAGTAATAAAATAATAAAATAGTAGTAATAATATTTATAATTGTACAGGGATGAGAAATGAGAATGAAATAGTACAGTATTGACACACTGTAAACAATACAATATAAAGTGGCTTGAAAAAATAAAAATAAAAATCATAAAAGTAAAATTATTTACATTTTTCCAGTTGCAGTTTGTCTGTTACCCAGACAGTCTTTACTGTAAATATACTATGTTTCCTCCTCAACTACTCTTCCTGGGGCTTCTATTTCTCTTTTTTTTTGTTTTCTTTCTCCCCCTCATCCAAATCCAGAGTCTGCATGCTGAATTGCAGAGATTGCAAAGCCCCTTGAGGTAAAAATGGGATATTGGGATATATAAATAAAACTGACTTGACAAGGGGGTTTCTTATAACTGAAGCTAATTAATTTTCACTGAGGCTAAAAATAAATAAATAAAGAAACATAATAAAAAAATAAATAAAAACTGCTGCATTTCATAGACAGGAGATAAATCCAGGGAAGACTAAACTCCCCCTCCAGGATGAGGTTTAGATGGCAAAGTCATGCTTTATGGTGGAGCTTCAGTTTTTGGACAGCATGGTAGAGTCTGTGGCTCCCAAAGGAAAACAAGATTCCTGAGTCATTGCGGTGGGGTTGTTTTATGTTATTTGGGTACAAAGCTGTAAACAGTTCAGAAGTGCCTCTGGCCAACACTATGAACTGAAAAACGGTACAACGATATTTTTAATTAAAGTGACTTTTCCATGAGTCATTGGTACACAATCATAAACTAGAACTACTGCCTCACTGTTCTATGCCTCCACCAGCCAGTCAAGTTTCACACTCATATAATATACAGTATGTTGAGGAATTTAATAAAAGATATTAAGGAGGTGTTATCACGTATGATACTAGTGGGTTTTTCCCAGAGAGACTCGTGCTGCCTTCACTCAGAGACCACTGATGTTCCTTTTTAAAAGCTAAATTCTGAAACATGGATGCTTCACACATGTTTTCAATCCAGCAGCACTGGAGCTCTATACAATCACCACAGTTACAAGATGGGACCCTGAAATTAGTGTCACCAAATCAGTCTACAGTCAAATGTGAAATATGGTCATAGACTTGCCTTCTGGTTCAGAGTTATGCTTGTGAATAATGCCCAGAAAAGTGTTTTTGCAGAACATTATGTCGTCACAGAGAAGTTGGCCTTTGACCTTTTGAATAAAAAATATGATCACGTCATCATTTCATTGTATTTATGTGAGATTTTGTTGTAATTACCATATAATATTTTAAACATTATGGCCAAGAATGTGTTGTTTAATGTCAGAATGACCTTTTACTGCCAAATTCTAGTTGACGTTCAACCTTGAGCCCAAGTGAACATCAATGCCAATTTTGAAGAAATTCCCTCAAGGCACTCCTGAGATGTGATGTTCATGAGAACAGGATGAACCTACAGACAGATAGACAACCTGAAAACATAAGGCCTCCTCCTGTCGCCAACACAGCAACTTGATATTTATCCTTTCTTCAAAATCAAAACCAAATTAATTAGCTCATGCCAAGTGATATAGCACACACAAATGCCATGTTCTATGTTCTATTACTAGTGAAGTATAACCTTCCCCAGTTTAACTTCTGCTGCTTGTCAGCCAAGGCATTCTCTATTTTTGTCCCCCTGTGTTTTGCAACAACTCAGCCTTTTCCCTGAAAGGCTCACCAGCCACCTGACAGATGTGTATAGGGTGAACCAGGTTACTGCAAGTGAACACTATGCAGTCTGTTGATTTGACTGTGATCTATAAACATCTGTAAATATTCAATTAAGCAAGCGATACATTATAATTGCAAACAATGCTCTCATTGTCTAGTGATAAATGGCAATTCCTTTACCACATTACCTTTGTCCCCTTAAAGTTCAGTAATTAGCAACACTTGTGACATGATTGTTTTGTTTTTTTTTTTAAATCCTGGAAAATATGCCATATGTCAGCACGCGTGACTTACATAGTGCAGATGACCAAGACACTAATAATACTGTGAGAATGTTGACAATGAGCCTTTAATTTTACCTGGCTTTTTCCAGTCTGAGGAGGAAGTCAAACTCTGATTTTTGTGTTGTTACAACTGTCAGTTCCATTTTTTAACAACTTCCTTGTACTCAAACAGTAATCCCAACCTAGAACGCTGATGTCATTTGGGCTGATTAGACCTCTTCTTAGGACAATTGACCAAAAATGTTGGACTAACATTACTCTCAATCTTCTTCTAGTTTTGTTGCACAAGCAAGCAGACAAGATTTTGTTCTGTAAATGGTGTCTTGCATGTAGATTTGTAACACTGCCAGTAAAACAACTAGAGAAATTAAAGAGCTAGCTACTTTAGCAGACAGAACAGACAATGACAAATCAATCCATTCTTCTCAAAGTGTTTCACCTCCTTGTCCTTCTAGAGAATGTGTTTATAACTTTTGTCTCTTTAGCCTTTCAACAAAACAGCACTTTGAAATACTGATGTCAGTTTTTCTTAGAAAAAAAAGTAAGAGACACAGAAATGTGCACTTTTAGACTTAACTTTTATATTTAAAGAAAAGCTTTTAGAAATGCTACTCTACTAAAAAACCCTCTTCTGGTAGTCCCTCTGAATTGCTCCCTATTAGATGAAAAACAGGATTTTGATATTGATGTATTTTTCTTTCTTATAAGTAGTAAGTGATTTTGTTTTTTTATAAGCTACTTTTCTCAAAACACCAACATACATACATTCACACACACGTCAGGCTGGGATGACAGTCATTTTACTGTAGGTGTAAATACAGAGACGTGTAATTATTATGAATATTTCAGATGAAATGTGAGTTTGACCTGTGTCCTGTGCTTGTTCTCTCCACGGGTGTCTCTGGATCTGGACCTACACATCTCTGATCTGCAGTTTCTGGCCTCACCACCTGCTTTCATGCTATCCTCACCCCACTCATCCTCATTCTCATCTAACCATTCGAGGCTGATGGGCATCATCTTCCCTGAACCTGATTCTGTCAGAATATTTTTTTCCATCCCTATTCTAATAATAGATTTTATTTGTTAGCGCCTTTCTTGACACCCAAGGTCACTTTACAAGAGAAACAAATACAACAGAACAGATAAAGCCAATACATACAAGAAAGATGCAATTGCAGTGAATAAATAGTCTTAAACAGAGTCTTGATTTGAAGAGAGGCAGAGAGTCAGTACTATAGAGATCCGGTGGGAGTGAGTTCCAGAGTTTTCTAGGGAATTTTTTTTGATTCCTTCCCATCGTCACTCATAGGGAATCCAAAGGCATCTTTCTAATGTTGGGTTTTCTGTTCTCTATTTATAATTCCTAAGGTCTATACCTTACTATGCTAAGTGTCGTGAGATAACATATGTTGTGAATCTTCGGTCTACAAAGACATCCATCCATTCATTATCTATACACCGCTTAATCCTCATTAGGGTCGTGGGGGGCTGGAATCTGTCCCAGCTGACTTATGGTGAAGGCAGGGGACACCTGGACAGGTCACCAGTCTATCACAGGGCTACATATACAGACAAACAATCACACTCACAATCACACCTACGGACAATTTAGAATCACCAATTAACCTCAGCATGTTTTTGGACTTTGGGAGGAAGCCGGAGAACCTGGAGAAAATCCAACCATGCACAGGGTGAACATGCAAACTCCATACAGAAAGATCCCAGGAAGACTGTAATGCAAACCAGGAATCTTCTAGCTACAAGGCAAAAGTGCTGACCACCAAGCCTCTGTGCAGCCCTCTATACATACAGTTGAATTGAACTGAAATTGAATTGAAGACACAGTCCTTCAGTAAATCAGAGCAGTACTGTCATCCGGATTTTCAGTTTTCAGCTTTGGACTGATGCATTGTCTCTTCATCAGTTTGTCCAGGTAGCTAGTCAGTCAGAAATAAACATATATGAATCATTAGGCCAAGTATACTTCATTCATATGTCATCTGATCATTTTATTTTTTTTGCAGGTGTTTGTGTGAGTTGACTGTGAAATAGAGTTCAGTCCAACAATGACGTGCCGTAATTCAAGCCTTTTCCTGCCATGTCTACTTCCTTTTAGATAAACTTCCACCTGCCGAGTCGAGAGTTGACTCCATTGTGGTGCTAAAAATCAAGATATAAGGCATATTTGTTTTTCCTGATCTGCATGTGTGCACAACCTTCTAATTTATATGGAATTAGAAACCATTGATAGTTCAGGAGCAGGATTATTTTATTTAAGTTTTTGGACATAGTCTTTGTAGATCTAAATTGACTTCACTATAATCCCACTCTTGTAATCAAATTCTTTTGTTGTTACAACTGTCAGTTCATTTTTTTTAAATAATTGCCTCTTTCCTTTGTATGGTTTGTCCAAAAAGGAGGAAATTCTCTTTGAATTGCTTCTCCCAGCTTTATTCCCCTTTATTTGTACTTCTACCATTCTACAATTTCATTTAGAAGACGCTTTTATCCAAAGCGACGTATGTCTGAGAATAGTTACACGTGCTTTGGTTGAAGGGCTCCTTCTTGTCCTGCTGGTTCAGGAAATGTTACTGATGAAGACTTGTTGAGCCCATTAATGCTCTGCATGTTGCATTGAGCTATACACCGATCAGCCACATTAAAATGACTGACTTGTGGAGTAAATTACAATGATCATCTCGTTAGCATACAATGTTTTGCAGGAAGCCTTGGGTCCTGGCATTTTTCTGTTAGGTCCATATGCACCACTCACCCAGACTCGTGATTCTTTAGTAAATTGTTTCCTGTTGCAACCATAAACTAATCATACTGTACTATATGTAAGTTTTTGCAGTGTCCACAGCTTATAACTGTGACAGAAAATGGGTGTATCTGATGCCTGGAATACTGACTAAATGTTGCTAAATTAACTAATTGCCAGGGTGGGGAAAAAAAACGAAAATCCCACCATTTTATCTCCCATGTTTTTTTTCTGTGGCACGCTAAAAAAAAACAAAAAAAAAAAAAAACGTGATTTCTTGTATTAAAGTTTATTTTACATGTTATTTGAAACTAACTAAATCTTAAATATTGCATTTTTGCACCATGTTTTAATAACCTGTTACGTTAAAACAACAGACAGTAATGTAGTCCTGCCATTAATCATAACTTATTGACTAACAGAAACACCTCTCTGAATATTTCAGTACAATTCAGCAATATCTCAAACTACATCCTCTGAAAATTCATAAGTCAAAATGCTGCCTCCACCACACTTGGCTGCAACAATAGTATTAGACAGGTGATGAGCAGTGAGTTTCACAGAGCCCAAAGAGTATGTCTGTGTAGATTGTCAGTCATCCAAAGATTTCCCTAAACTTTCAAGGAGAGTTAAATGGTGTTTGGCAAATATCTTTTACTCAAGAGCGTCTTCTGTAAAGCCCTTTACCATAAAGGTCTGATTTATAAACTGCCTTTGAGTTCTGGGAGGTTGTCAAATCTCTGCATAGGCTTTGTTAACCCCTTGACGCCTTAATTTATTTACAATTAAATTTTAAAAAAGAAAATTTGTTGTGTTTTTGCTTTCCAGCTTATGCTAAAATGAGTGGAGATTGTTAATTTAACAATTAACAATCTCCAATAGACAATGTGTAATAGACAATTTAACAATTGGAGATTGTTAAATTGTCTGTTAACGCATAGAACAAATATATAATAATAATAACATATATAATAATTAGGTCCCACTCCGACTGGTCCTATGAGAAACCAGAGCTTGCAAAAGGTTCCAAGGTACATATTGAATATTCACAAAGCAGCATTGGGAGAATGGATGCGCTATCTCGGCTGCAGTCTGAATGAAAGTGGTACGATGCGAATTTGCAGCAACAGACATCAAGGGGATAAAGTGACGAAAGGCATTCTTTGTCACCTCCTGGTCCTGGTTATCAAGGTCATGTTGCTCTTTTTATAAAAAGATTATAAAATGGTTTTATACCTCTGACTTGTTCATGCCTTGCCACAATTTCATGATGGAGGTCCACAGAGACTTCCAACAGAGCTTGCTGTTATTCTCCTGATATGCAGCGTGAATGGCAAATTTTATGCACATCTCAAGGAAATTTATACTGAATGCACCTGACTGCAGTCTGAAGCAGCAGACCTATTTTTGTAAATCATGGATTTCAGTTGATTTAATTATAAATTAGCATAATATTTCTTTAAATATGCTTTTTAGCTGTCATTATGGGTGATTGAGTGTAGAATGATGGTGAAAATATGTCAAACTACCCATTTGAAATTACGACCACAACAGTACAGAGTCTGAATAAAGTGAAAGAGTTTGAATACTTTATAAATCTAGTGTGTACAAGCCACAAATATGCTCAGAAATCATTATTACTTTTTCTCATTCACAAAGCTGATGTTTGTTTTGAAAAAAACAACAACAATTGAGCAAAGCATATACATTGCTTCAAAGAGTGAACTTTCTGCGAAATACTGGAGGGAAATTAAAAATCACTCGATGCACTTGCCCATCCTTTAATGCAACCACACACACACACACACACTCACAGACACACACGTGATGATGCATGACACAAGTCATGTTTGTGCAGATGAGTAGTTAGTGGGACGTGAACCATTTTATTACAGCAGTTCAGTAGTTCATTGCTGTCAGAACACATTCATTTATCATGGATGAACTGTCTTCCCTTCGTTTTAATTATCAGAATGTGCAGCTGTGTGGAAAATAATCCAAGGTGCATAGTGCCATATTTTAACTACCACAGCAGAAACATTTTTTGGGGGTAAATATTTGTCACTGTCATTCCCCTTCAAGAGGTGATTAGTGACATTCAGGTCAAGGGTGTTCCTCATAAATATTCTGCACAAATCTTTTTGAACAGCATCTTGACATATTTACATGAAGGCATAGTATGTACGTTTAACACACTCGTGCATGCACTTTGGATGACTGAACTGCAAATTCTGCAGTTCCTTTTGCATGTTTCACTTTTAAAGGCAGAAAGAGGACAAGGTAAAAAGCGAAGACAGGGAAAAATCTTAGCTCAAAGTTAAAACTGAAAAAAGAAAAAAGTTTTAAACCCAGAGACAAGGTTTAAAGGGAGAAAAAAAAGTCAAATGAGAAGTTGTTTTTTTATCTTTTGTTCAAACCTGTCATTCATTCATTCTAAGCCATCATCCAGTTAAATCTCTTCTTTTATCACTCTAAGTGTCTTGTTAATGTCTCCATTACTTTTGCAGTATTTTAGTTTGAAAATGGATAAAAATGCTGCATTGAGAACTTTTACACTTTAACCATCTGGGGACAATTTACAATTCTATTTTTGGCTTTCTTAACTTTAAAAGTTTCCAAAATATCGTCAACCCCTTTTGACATAGTTTGCAATGGTCTACATTTATGGGTTATAAGGCCACAATATTTCATATTCTTGTTTACCTAAATCTATACTGTTGTCTTTATTTAACCTTGTTTGAGAAATATGAAACTTATTTTGGTCAACACTGATATAACTGCCTGCGATCAAAAACAATTCTGTTAAGGCTTCTGCTCCTAAAATGCATTATAGATTTTTTCTACCTTCCAACCATTTGCCTGCTGCTCAGGATAGTACTTAGACAATTTCATTTTCCATTTCATATGGTTAGTTTTAGCGTTTGTTTTGTGCCTCATTGAACTCCATCATTTCATATAGAAAAACAAAGTATTTCTCCACTGTGCTGGTGTATGTTTATCCAAAACCATCATCCAAATTGCTCTGAGGTTTAAAATTCTGTTCTAACCACCATTTTACCTTCTTTGGGTGATGCATTCAAGTGTATCGAGACTCTGTTGCTCCATGTCCATGTTGCTCGTATTTTATTTTTGCTTTTGCAGTGTGTGTGCGCCTATCTGGCTTTGTCTGTGTTCTTCTTTGTAAGATGTTCCTTTTCACATTTGTTTAACTTAAAAAACACTGCCTGTTCGAAAAAAGTCATCCATGCATCCATCCATCCATCCATTATCTATACACCGCTTGATTCTCCTTAGGTTTGCGGGGGGGTAGAGCCTATTCCAGCTGACTTGGGGCAAAGGCAGGGGACACTCTGGATGGTCGCCAGTCTGTCGCAGGGCTACATATACAGACAAACAATCACACTCACATTCATAGCTACGGGCAATTTAGTATCATCAATTAACCTCAGCATATTTTTGGACTGTGGGAGGAAGCCGGAGTACATGGAAAAAATCCAACCATGCACAGGGCGAACATACAAACTCCATGCAGAAAGATCCCTGGAAGGCCGGGATGCTGCAAGTGCTAACCACTACACCACTGTGCAGCCCCCCAAAAAGTCATACACTCTCATATTTAATAGCATTTTTTTCTGTCCATAATTGCATTAATTTTCACCAAGATCTTATATTGATGATGAGAGAGTCAGACAAAGTCTTCTCCACAACATCCCAAAGATTCTCAATGGGACTGAGGTCTGAACTCTGTGGAGGCCAATCCATGTGTGAAAATGACGTCTCATGCTCCCTGATCCACTCACTCACAATGTGAGCTCCATGAATCCTGGTATCATCATCTTGGAACATGTCCATGTCATCAGGGAAGAAAAACTCCACTGATGGAAAGACCTGGTCATTCAGTATATTCAGGTAGTCAGCTGACCTCATTCTTTGGGAACATAATGTTGCTGAACCTGACCAACCCCAGATCATAACCCTAAACCCCCACAGGCTGGTAGACACTAGACATGATGAGTGCATCACTTCATCCTCCTCTCTTCTTACCCTGATGTCCCCATCACTTTGGAACAATAATAATAATAATGGATTAGATTTATATAGCGCTTTTCAAGGCACTCAAAGCGCTTCACAATGAATCCATTATTCGTTCACTCACACATTCTCACTCGGTGGTGGTAAACTACATTTGTAGCCACAGCTGCCCTGGGGCAGACTGACAGAAGCGTGGCTGCCAATCCACGCCTACGGCCCCTCCGACCACCACCAACATTCACACGCATTCATACCCAGTGTGAGTAGCAGCACTGGAGGCAAGGTGGGTAAAGTGTCTTGCCCAAGGACACAACAGCACATGACTAGGACAGAGCGGGAATCGAACCGCCGACCTTCGATCATTGGACGACCCGCTCTACCACCTGAGCCACAGCCGCCCCACAGGGATACAGGATAACAGGGTAAATCTGGACTCATCAGACCACATGACCTTCTTTCATTGCTCCAGAGTCCAATCTTTATCTTTATCTTTATTTAAGGGTTTTCTAAT
This sequence comes from Amphiprion ocellaris, assembly GCF_022539595.1. NCBI lineage: Eukaryota > Metazoa > Chordata > Actinopteri > Pomacentridae > Amphiprion > Amphiprion ocellaris. Next base: position 17,852,657 of record NC_072769.1, on the reverse strand, counting down.
CATCAATTAGCCTTTCAACACCATTAGCTAACACAATGTAGCATTAGAACACAGGAGTGATGGTTGCTGGAAATGTTCCTCTGTACCTCTATGTAGATATTCCATTAAAAATCAGCCATTTCCAGCTAGAAGAGTCATTTACCACATTAACAATGTCTAGACTGTATTTCTGATTCATTTAATGTTATTGTCATTGAAAAAAATGCTTTTCTTTCAAAAATAAGGACATTTCTAAGTGACCCCAAACTTCAAAATTCATATCACTCAGTTGTGCAGCCATGAAAACGGCTTACCTGCTCCCTCTGTCCATCTCATCTGCACTCAGACCCTGCTCCAATACTTCATTTTCATACATTTAGAGAGTTTTATTTTGGCAAAAAAAAATTCCTTCTCCTTGAGTATCCCATTCAGAGCATCAGACATGACGCAAATAATTAACCTCTAAATGTTCATTTATTCTCAGTAAAATGCTAATGCTATGAATGGTTGAAAAGCATGAGGTGGACAAACCCTTGAGAATAACGCAATGAAATATGTAATGTTTCCGCACCAACTGCATTCAACTGAGGGTTTCACTCTTGGAGTGTTTTTTTTTCTTCCCAGATCTGAGTGTTTGAATTTCTGACTATATCAAGGAGCCTTAAGATCTGACCAGAACAAAGAGAGATATGCTCAAGTAAGTGTAAGTATTTTCTTTCTTAGTGACTAACAGGGCACTTGGAAAACACCACACAGCAGTGAATGGTATTATACTAAGTGCCTGCATTGTACTATGTATATGCTCATTTAGTAACCAGGGTAAGAGTGGGCATTAATGCTTTTCATTGTGGTAATAAAGACATTTGATTAGATGCTTGCATGTTTTGTTCTCTCGGTTTTAGTAATAAGCCATACAGGTGCCTGTGACAAATACTCCTCCCACATCCCTTGAGTCAACAGAGCAATTCCTGTAGGCTCAGAAGACAAGTGATGAGCGAGAGGAGGAGGGTGGCACAGCTGGCGAGGTGCAGAGTGTAAACACAGGAAAAGAACTACTTTGAAATAAACAGCCTTATGTAATATTAGCGTACTTTGTTGTTTTCCCTAAATAAATAGTAAACTACTTGCCCTACTCTTGAAGTCAGGCTTCATTATCTTTTTAGTAGTCAAAGTTGCAACGAGCATGTCAAAGAAAAAGCAGTTGTTTATGTAAATGGTGAATTACGGAAAAAAGGACTGTGTGTGATTGAGTTAGATCTGCCATACATCTTTCTTTGAAAGAAAACATTTAAGCCTTGTGGTATCAATTGAGCCTTGAAAGACTGACGAGTTCTGTGCTAGATCTGATGTACATGCTGTCAATGAGATTTCCTCAATGTAAAATGAGCTGTCAAGGCCTAAAGTAGGTATCAAGGAAGATTTAAATAAACAAGGCAGTCTACTCACAACACTGAAGAGCTCTCATGTTATCAGTTGAAATCCACAAACTATCAACTGATCACTTCAGCACAAGTTGTACTAGCGGTTTTGTTTCTGACCGTGACAAGTCTATTGAGGCGTTTTTCATTCATCAAGTTGCTGTTGAATTTTGCCTAATGCCTAAAGCAGCATAAGCATACAAGTTTTCTACTTCTTCGAACTGTATTAAAACATTCCTAAATCCTTTTAAAGATCTATGCCTATACTGCCAATACTACTTTATATAGAGCAGGAGTGTCAAACATGCAGCCCGCGGGCCAAAACCGGCCTGCCAGAGGGTCCAATCCAGACTTAGACATGACTTTGCAAAGTGTAAAAATTATAGAGGTGAAAATGAATACTTCCTGTGAAAATATTTAAAGACATTGAACATTGTGCAACATAATATGAGCCTGCGGCTTCAGTGTGACTGAGTTTGGTTTGGTTGAACCCTACTGTTGATGCACTGCTACAACTTTTATGCATTTTTTATGAATAAATTTTCTACATTTACAAGGCAGGGAGACAACCTTCTTTCTTAATAGTTCCCACTTTAGTTTGTGTCAGGATTACTACACAGATGTGGAAATAAATGGGAATTTAAAATAATTTCTTGACAAGTTGTAAAATACAATAACGTTCAGTTCCAGATACCTGCAACAAAATGTTTTGTGCCTTTGTAGACACTCTAATCTGTAAATTGTGATACATAAATGATAAACTGAGGTTTAACATTGTTGAGATTTCACTTATTTTGCTTCAGAAATTTCAGGTTGATCGTAATGTTTTGTAAATAGATAGTTCATTAGATGTGAACATTGTCAGAATGTACTTTCTCGCACTCAAAGGAAAAAATTTGGACTTGTCATTATTTATCGGTTATTATGTTATGATTTTACTAGTCGGCCCACTTGAGATCAAATTAGGCTGAATGTGGAACCTGAACTAAAATGAGTTTGACACCCCTGATATAGAGTATTAAGTACTAGTCACAGAAACATATAGAGTAAGTATGATTGTTTTTATAGAGCTGCTTTAAACCACAAAGCACTAAGTGCTCTCCAAATTTAGGAAAATAAAGGCAATAAGCAGCACTTAATTATGTGCATCAGGTTAAATAGAAAGCAGTTATTATATAATACGTTAAAAATAACATTCAATATAATGTTTGTAAGCAAATGTAAAGCTGTGAACATATGTGCAACATCGATGGTCATTAGTATGGAGGTCGCGGTCTGTAGAAAATTAAAGACTGTACCATTATTCTTTCCACGTTGTTGTTCCCATAGAAACAACATGGTCAGGGGATTTTTGTATGACGAGACACTAAGTGAGACAGTGGCAGGCCACATATCCAAATAATAATTCTATCTACATTTTCAACAATTTCCTGATAAAAAAAAATTGCTTTGCTCTGCAAGAGAATTTAATAAAAAGCCAATTTGGAACCATATAAACAAATACAAAACCAAAACACACAATCAAAGCTTTCTTTTATCTGAAACTTTTTCTGTTCAGTGTGAGGGCACTGGTGTTGCTCAGGAGCTTGCATAAGGTATGTACCTTTCTGAAAAACTGGAACAGGTATTGATTTTTCTCTATACAGTTGTTTTCAGTATTTCTGTCTCTTCTTGCTATCTGTAGGCCACTTCTCTGACATTTTCAGGTAAGCTATTAATAAGCCCTGAATTTAAATGCCATATTTTGTGAGCTCATAATGTGTCAATTTTGTGCAACATTACCCCTTTACATAACCACAAGTCACAACCATTACTCTGATCTGTGTTAGTGTTGTTTGTTGTAGTCGAGAACTTGGAGCAGTAATTGCCCGAACACTCTACAGTTTGGGTTGGGAATACTAACGTGGGCTTGTGTCCACTGATTAAAACATTTTCTAAATTAGTTTTTCTGTACCCATTCAACTGCAAAGGTAATTTAGTCCTCTTATACAGCACCACTACATTTCAACAGTAACACAGAATAAACTTTTAATTAAGCCTTTGAAAGGTTAATTTTATCTCACCCCTCTCGTGCACTCATTCAACAATGAGAAGTGAATGCTTCGATCTGGATCCTCAATCTTGTAAAAGCTTACATTCATTTGTACACTCCCAAAGGCATCACTAGCAGTCGTCCTCTGGGATATAATCGGTACTATTACTGAGTGAGTAGTCTCAAACTGATTCTTTTTTTGATTATACAGGACATTAATGTGGAGTGTTTTGGTAACCACATACTCCCAGCATGTGACCATGTTTCATTTAGAAGAGTAGTATTTTTGTGTGTGAAATTTGTATTACCATGATACTAGATTTGTCACTCTGCCAAGGAGGCAGAGCATCCGTGGAGTTATGTGACAACTGGCTTTGGTTTGTCTCTCTGTCTGTCTGTCTGTCTGTTAGCAGCATTACTCAAAAACCTATTAATGGATTTGGATGACGTTTTCAGGGAAGGTCAGAAAGGACACAAAGACCAACTGATTCGATTTTGGCAGTCATGCGGCTTATAGTCTGGATCCACAGATTAGTTAAAGGTTTCAGCTGTCGGAAATGATATGACTGAGCAGCCTTGGTGAAGTACTGCACTCTCTGAGTGCTTTTCTAGTTTCAATAAAGTCTTACTGCTTGGTTCCAGACTGGCTGAAATGCAGATTTCAAAATGTTATTCATAAAATTTATGCATGAATATTTTCCAAGAGTTATCCATTCAAATTCCAAAAAGAACCCCAAAAAATCTGAACATGATGTTGTGGAGCTGAAAACAATCTGGAATAAAGTGGTTACATTTTGACATCAAATGGCAATTCGTCTGCACACGCTCACTGGGCATTTGTTTAGGCGCAGCATACTAACATTGGCGAGGGCCTCCCTTTGCTCTCAAAACAGCCTCAATGCTCCATGTCTTGGATTCCACAAGTTGTTGGAAACAGTCCTTTGAGGTTCTGCTTCATGTTAACACAACTGCATCGCATTATTTCTGCAGATTCGTCAGCTCCACGGTCATGCCATGAATATCTCCCATTCTATAACAACCCCAACATTCAGGTCTGGTGACTGAGCAGGTCACTGATCTCATTTCTTGTTCTTGAAACCAATTTGAGATGACCCTCACTTTGTGACAATGCGCATTATCATGCTGGAAGTGGCCATTAGGAGATGGATGCACTGTGGTGATAAAGGGATGCATATGGTCAGCAAAAACACTCAGACAGGCTGCAGCGTTCAGACAATGATTGGTAATAAGGGGCCCACAGCGTGCAAAGAAAACATTCCCCACACCATTACATTGCCGTCAGCCTCGAGTGGACACTGGACAGAAGGCAGGCTGGGTCCATCAATTCATATTGCTGAGGCCAAATTCTGAGCCTCAGTTTTTTCTGGTATTCAACAGTCCAGTTTATTGTGTTTTCAAACACATCTAACAGAGCATTTCTCCTCAAATGATATCACATACCACATTACTATCATGCCTTTGTTGCAAGAGTAGTTATTGTTGTGAAACAGGAATATACTTACAGGAAATATGTTAAGATTCTGACTATGTTTTAGGAACTGATGTGTATCTGGAAATTTCTCATTTTGCAGGGTTTTAGCATAGGTTCTAGAGTGGTAGAGAATTTAACAGAGCTCTGTTCAAATCGGTCTCTACAGTTCTGGTTTTCTTAATTTAACTAGGACAATTCTACTGTAGAGATGTCTCTACATGCTGCATTTTGACAGTAGTTGTGTTTCCATTTAGCTGTTTATAAGCACATTTTCAGTTTGCCTGTAAAAAAAACAAAACACTTGATTGGAAACAGAACATTTTGAAAATAAAATCTCACCACATTGTAAAATAAGTATTTATGCTTGGGAAAGGTGGAAAAGTTGGTGTATTAATAGAAGACAAATGCAATCAAGGGCAATGAAAACTGATTTTGCAAACAACTGCTGACTCAAATCGCATGACTTCACGTGCCACTCAAGCGTCCACTAACTAGAACTCCTCCTAGAGCACGTACCTGGAATATTAGTTTTTCAAAACTCTCAGTTTTCATTATTTAAAGTGTTCTCATCACCGAGCTTAACATGGCATCATCATGGTTTGTTTTCCTTTGTTTGAATAAACCAAACTTTAATATTTGCATACGAGTGTTGGATAGAAGCACCGTATATCTTGCCACTGTGAAATTGAAAACTCTAAGTAAAATATTGAAAAAAAAGCATGTTGAAAGAGTCATTCCTTAATTCTTAATCAATGTAAGTACCCGTGCAAGGAAAAAAGACCTAAGGCCAAATGAAGACTACATAGTTGCAGTGAGTGTACATAAAACTGTGATCAGTTATACATTACTATTCAAAAGTTTGGGGTCACTTAGAAATGTCCTTCTTTTTGAAAGAAAATCTGCTTTTTTCAGTGAGGATAGCATTAAATTATTCAGAAATACAGTCTAGACATTGTTAATGTGGTAAATGACTATTCTAGCTGGAAACAGCTGATTTTTAATGGAATATCTACATAGAGGTACAGAGGAACATTTCCAGCAACCATCACTCCTGTGTTCTAATGCTACATTGTGTTAGCTAATGGTGTTAAAAGGCTAATTGATGATTAGAAAACCCACAAACCTTTTTACGTGCTCATCTTTTGCTGATGCTTGCACATTACCAACAACTTGCTTGTTTTGACTGTTCAATTCCAGAACACGAAGAAATTAAGGTTACACCTGCTCAGTACAGGGCATTTGCTTTTAATGCAACATGTAGAATAGTTTATTTTTTGTCTATGTACTTGAATTCAGAAATTCTAGAGCATGAGTCTAAACAAAATGATTTGGCAGTGCACCTGTTTTTTCCTGTTTTTCCAGCTATAAGACCCTAATGGGGTCAGAATTGAAAGCAACGCAGACACTGTGCTACTTTTATTAATCTTAGATTAAGTGGTAACTCACACCACGTGTTTTATCGACATTCCTACAAACCCTGAACCTGCAACCCCTCCACTCATGCTGTTTAGATCAATCAACCGGCCAACATGTGGCATTCACACTGAATGAAAATAAGCACACTGGATATTTATCCTGAGCTGATATTGCTGTTTCAAGCCACAGGGACACAACACAGGCTATACAAGCTGTTGTTACATTTGTCACTAGGATATAAGAACACTCTCCCAGTTGAGCTGAACTTGATTTAACACTGGTGCACTGGCTGGAGGTCATTCAGTGACACAGAATACTTTATCATGGTGCCTCTTTACTAGCGAAACCACCACAATGCCCTCTGCTTGCCAACACAGAATTTCGCACCTTCCGTGGTCATTATAGTATTGAACAGTAAGAAGCTCCACCTGGTTGTGTAACCAAACACTAACAGCTAATCTACAATACCTGAAATGTGTATTATCAGTGATCAGATAGGGACTCAGTATCAGCAGATACGAAACATTAAATGGCTCAGATCAGATCTGGAGCAAAAAACTCGAGCAGGACATCATTACCTGAGAATTTAGACCTAAACAATGTCAGACAAGTGGTTTTGGTGTTCTGATTGATCAGTGTATGTGTCCATTTATCAGTACATCTGTTTTGATAAACAGTTACATGTGAACATAATTCTTGGGAAAACCTGCTGTTGAGAAAGGATTGTTTAAAAGTTTTATTTTTAACATGCTCCTTGTCCTTCTGAGACTTTGGACCTCCTAGTCCGTGGCTGTTTTTTTCCCCATTCTGACTCGGGCAGGCTGAGGACTTGATAAAGACTCGCAGCTCTGTCCGATGGGACACTAGAGTGCAGAACAGGGCAGAGGTTCTTCCCTGCTTGCCCTCTGTCTCGCTTTCCTCCCCCTACTTAGATCAATAACAAGCTCCTTAGCCACAGGTGCTCTCCAGGGAGGCAGACCTGGAGCCTTCCCTCGTCAGCTCATTGCCCGTTGCTGACTCTGACAGAGCCAAGCGTTCAAGCCTGACCGGTGCACACAGCCTGAAGCCCTCTGAGGAAATGGAACGTACAGTGAGCAGGCATACAAAAGCCTTTTGTTTAAGTGTGGGCATGCATTCACAAATAAAAGGCTCTTAAAATGGTTTCATGAAATATTCTGGATCTGGTGGTCCATCCAACAGAGAACAGACAACCGCTAATGCTGCTCTGTCTTTAAAATTACAGGTCATATGCATGCAACGTGAAATGAGGATTACAGTGCCAGTAAAAGGAAACAACCATTTATGCTAGTGGTTTTTACTGATATTTGATATTTGACTAAAGAAATCTGGTCGGATGAGAATACAGAATAAAAATGTATGGCAATTAATTCAATACATGCCCGGATATTTTGCTGAAAACTAATCGTGAATCTCATGTGGTGTTAGGTTTTGGCATGCGGGTAACATTAATATTTACACCAAAGTAGGAACATATTTATACCAAGCATGTAGGCAATTTGCCCAATAGGTAAGTAATCCAAGATATTTAGCTAAAATAGATCAATATTGCTAGCATAACTAAAAAGACACGTGCAAATTACTGATTGCTAGCAGAAAATCTGTGTATTTACTTGAGTAATTTGGAGGTAACTTTTATTTGCAGTTGCACTGAGTACCAGCCCAGCTTTCACTGTACTGGCGTTCATTCCTTGTGGATTACTGAGCCTTTGTGTGTCCCTTTGCCATCACTGCAGCACTATAGTAGAACTACACGTTGGGTGTGTTCACACGGATTCTACTGGTTTTATGCTTTACATCAATAGATCACTTAGTTGTGCTGACCTTCTGGTTGGAAGCTGCGAGCCAACTATCTATCACAATGATGATTCTAAGAAATGACAAATAGCATTGAAGCTACTGAAGCACAATCAACAAAAGCACACTATATGGTGCAAAATAAAGACTGTCTTGAATATAACATGCATTTTTTTCCCAGGTAGTTTTCGAGCTATTGGAGAAGAGCCTTGTAAATTACACGTGCCCTCATTGGCAAGTGGAAAACAACTCTTAATTAATTAATTAATTGTTTTTATTTAATAGGGACAATGCAATTAACATAGCTTCAATACAGTTCATGAATCCGATGTGTTGCATGTAGAGTTTTAGCTACAGCTAATTCTCAACTCCTGTCCCTAGTTGGGCTTTTAAAACAACCAAAACATACAAGATCACAATCCTTTAAAAGTACAATATACAAATAACCACAACAAATACAACCATCACTTACAGAATTAAGTTAAAAATTCAATAATGACTTCGAAAAATTCCTTTCAAAATTAAATTAGGTTAGGTTCAGAATGAAGCAGGTAGATTTGACAAGCTCAAGCTCTTCAGTACGATGAAGAAAATTCATGAGCTACTGCAGATGGGATGGAAATGACCTATGTGCACATGTCAGGGAGGGTTATATTAAATGTTCCCTGTAATTTTTCCTGAGTCTGAGCAAACACACAAACTCCCTGAGCGTCCCTTGGACCACTGTGAGCAACATCAGACGTGTGCACTGTGGTCACACCAGCATCACATCCATTCAAGTTACATGGTTCATTAAAAGAATCAAATTACAGCATTTACATTTCTGTTAAAACACTTTGTCAACAGGAGCCAGTTGAAGGCTGCAGTGATTTTAGTGACACTACAATGTAAAAGAGTGAAGTTATTCAATATTTGTCTCTCTTTACTGTTGCAGTGGTTTTGCAAATTGCAGACGGACCCTGTTCACTCCATAGACACCAATGTTATTCCTGTAGCTTGAAAGACAGCTACTTTTGATAAAACTGGGCTTGTAGCACATTGTCTGCCTTGCAACAATGGGAAAGAGGCACCATTTATGTTTTGACAACCTATATCTAATGAGTTATTGATGCTGGAAGTCCAAATCTGTGAATATCTTTCCAACTTTACTGAACTTGGGGCCACTACCACCTAAGGAGTGATATATTTAATTTGGAAAAAAGCATTTAGCCATACTTAAAGCTTTAAGTGCTTTATTAACACAGAACTAAAAATTTTGTATTGTTTTATTATCACAGGTTCTGTCTGAAAAGAGGTGGCATCATTTTAAACAGTGAAATCAAACTAACAAAATGTAATGACCAACCAGTGAGTAATACTGGATTCTGCAAAAACATAAACAACTTTTTTAAAAATCTAAATCTTATCTTAACACAGTTAATGTATTAACTTATTTATGTGTGTATGCATGTATTTATTGATTTATTTAGTACTGTTAACATATCAGAGTTCTGAGTGAATTTTTCTTAAGATAGGCAAAGGCCATTTATTGATTACATATAGGCTGTTAAATGTTTATTAAAAACTAAAAAGCATTTTAAATAAAACAATTCAATTCAATTCAATTTTATTTATATAGCAACAATTACAGTCAAATTGTCTCGAGACACTTTACAGAACCAATATGCCTGACCCCCAGAGCAAGCCAAAAGGCAACAGTGGCAGGAAAACACCCTTTTAACAGGGAAAAAACCTCGAGCAGAACCCGGCTCTAATGTGGGGGGACCCATCTGCCTGCTGGCCGGGCGGGTTGACTTAGGCATTTATTGAGTCACTAAAATACTGTAGAGTCTAGGACCACATCAGCATGATTATAAGCATCCTCTGGTAAATTAACAACCAGATACTGATGTCTCTCACCATATGGACTTCAGGAGATGACTGGGGGATGATAAACTGTGACCTACTGGTTGGGTTCTCTCTGTTCTCATGTTTCTTACATGTTTGTCCCCTGACAGCCAGGTCCTAATGTTTTTTGAGCAACACACCATACTATGATGTTTTTACAATGATGGTTCTACTATGGAAGCAGTTTGACATGTTCAGGTGTTCTTTGTGTGAAAACTCAGAGATTTCAGGTATCAGAAGGTGGTTTTCAACTTTCTTTGTTAATTTCTGCCTCAACTTTAAACTAAATTTCCTTCACTAACCCAGCCCTCTGGACTTCCAGTAAGCTGTGTTCCTATTGGCTGTCCAGGTGGCTGTGTTCCCATTGGCTGTCCAGGTGGCTGCTAGGTGTTATCAGGAACACCTGAGCAGCTCACTGTCTTCCTGCTTTATTTAGCTGCAGACAAACATTTCCTCTGCTTGTCTTCACCACTGAACCGGGTTTGGCTCCATTGCTTTAGTCTGTTCTTTAGGTGTTTGCTTGAAGCTTCCAGCAGTAAAATCATCTTTAATGTGTTTCTTGGTGTGTTTTAGGGCTTTGTACTGGATAGTTGTCTTGGTAAATGTGGTTCTTTAGCCACAGTTAGCACATGGTTCTAATGTGTGCAGTGATTAGTGGATTTGGTGCAGCTGAGTTGTGTCTTTATCTTGGCTGTAGTGAGTCTTTAGAGGTTTTTGGTCAGACACATTCTGTATTCTTGTTTGAGAATCAATGTTGGTTGTCCAGAAGGTAAGAGTTCCTGTCCTGATTCTCTGTTCTCAGAGGTTCTCTGGTAGGCTGCAGGAGACTTTAGCGTTTGGGTTGTGCTAGTTTGGTTTTTGTATGGTTTCATTTGGACGACTATCTTGAGGCCCCTCCATGTGGTTTAGTGAGGTTTTCTGCGACAGTTCTACAAAGCAACCTGCAGCAGAAGAGACTTTGAGAGTTTTTAGGAAGTTCTGGAGACCAGACTTTAGAGCAGCAGAAACATTTGTCAGCAGTTTGAGCAGGAGAAGGTGAGCTTCAGAGTAGAAATGAGACAGAAACCTTCTTGACCTGTGTGGTGAGGTCCTGTACCAAGAGTTTGAGCAGGTTGTGAAGAGTCTGTAGTTCTTTGGTCTGAAAGCACAAGAGTCGACTCATTAAAGGAGAAAACAGGAGATATTGTTGGTTCTTCTGTCGTTCTGCAGTTTCCTTAGACTGAATATCAAGTTTATATATTAAATGATTTCCCATGTGAGCCCAAGAAGACTTCAATAAACTCCCTCCATCCCCTGGACACAACATATTTTGTTACCATGTTAAATCTTTTTTTTTTTAATGTTATTGAGTTTTAATCATAGTTTTAGCATAGTTTTTTCTCTTTGCTTGTTTAGTTTTGTCATCTGTGTAAAATGTGCTAAACAAATAAAGTTGAATTGATAAACTGAATAATTGACGAACTCATGATTGTGACAACAGAAGTATTTTCATTGTGATTTAAGGGTTTATTTCATTTTTAAGGTTGGGGTTAAAATCATGACAGAAAAAGAAGATTAAAGAAATAAACTACATAACAAAAAGCAATTAAATCAAAGGGGAAAAAATTAATACAATAAAACTTTTTAAAAGTTTTATTGTTAAAAAGATTTAAGAAATTTAAGATGTAATTTCTAATTAAACATTTAATTTTTTAATTAAATGTTTTGTCTTTTTAAAGGTTTAATAATCCAATTAAATGTTTTGCATTTTTTAAAATGTTTAATATTCTTCTTGTTCAATTGTATTTTTTAAATGTTTAATTCTGGAAAATATTTTATCTGTAATTTCTAATATTTGTATTTTTAAAAATTTTGTTTAATTTCATAATGACATGTATTGTATCTTGTTGAATTATCTAATTCAATATTCCGTCTGTTTAATAGAGTTAAACATTAAATACAATTAAATTATATATACATATACCACCTTTTAATGTTTAGTTTTCTTTTTAAATGCTTCATTGTATTTTCTGTTTAATTCCTATTTGAAGTTTTATTGTCTTTAAGATGTAATTTTCTAATTAAACATTTAATTTTGTAATTAAATGTTTTGTCTTTTAAAGGGTTTAATGATCGAATTAAATGTTTTGCATTTTTTAAAATGTTTAACATTCTTCTTGTTTAATTGTATTTTTTAAATGTTTAATTCTGGAAAATATATTATCTGTAATTTTGAATATTTGTATTTTAAAAATTTTGTTTCATTTCATAATGACATGTATTGTATATTGCTGAATTATCTCATTCAATATTTTTGTCTGTTTAATAGCGTTAAACATTAAATTACATTAAATTATATTAAACAGACAAAATATTGAATGAGATAATTCAGCAATATACAATACATGTCATTATGAAATGAAACAAAATTTTTAAAATACAAATATTCAAAATTACAGATAATATATTTTCCAGAATTAAACATTTAAAAAATACAATTAAACAAGAAGAATGTTAAACATTTTAAAAAATGCAAAACATTTAATTCGATCATTAAACCCTTTAAAAGACATAACATGGGTACTTGTATAGCTCAACGGGTTAAGTAGGTGACCCATGTACAGGGGCTGGTCCCCGACGCAGCGGCCCGGGTTCGAGTCCCGCTCGCGACTCGCGTGTCTTTTCCCCCGTTTCCTGTTTGTCTCTCACTACGCCTATCCAATAAAAAGCTAAAAAAGGCCAAAAAAAAAAAAAAAAAGACAAAACGTTTAATTAAAAAATTAAATGTTTAATTAGAAAATTACATCTTAAAGACAATAAAACTTCAAATAGGAATTAAACAGAAAATACAATGAAGCATTTAAAAAGAAAATTAAACATTAAAAGATGGTCTAAATGTGAAATCAAGACTCATGGTCACAAGTTTTAAGGCTTCTGTTAACCAGAAAGTTCAAACTAACAGAGAACTACAGAGAAACTTTTAAAATTTCAGTCCTCAGACTGTCTGAAGGTTCAAACTAACAGAGAAGTACTGAAGAACTTTTAGGTTTTCAGTCCTCAGACTGTCTGAAGGTTCAAACTAACAGAGAACTACTCAGGAACTTCGAAGATTTCAGTCCTCAGACTGTCTGTCTCAATCGTACGACGTAGTGTGTAATTGTATGCTGCACAGTGAGCCGGCATACTTGTTTCCGTTTTCACGCCGTCTACATCAATGGAATGCACTGAAACTTTTCCCACACTAGCTTAGCCTCGCTGTAGCACGCAGCTCAAAGGGGCGTGTCCTATCTACTCATTCATATCTATGAGAACAACGGTGGCTGTACATAAGGACGCCTGACATTGATTAGATGCGTAAAATACCATTATATACAGTCTATGGTAAATACGTATGTGAATCGCATCATTGGCTGCAGCAGCCAGTCACCGGTCACTCACTGACTCACATTGAAAAATAGCACAGAATGAATTGTTACGTGTTTATTTTATTTACAATTTAGGTTGGATTTTTTTTTGTTGGATTTTTTTTTTTTCTCCACGCACAGATTTTCTGTGCGTGGAGACCGTGTCAGCAGTGCGCAATTGCGCATGCGCGCAGCTTAGAGGGAACAGTGGTTATATTGCACATGAGCAGCTTCAAATCACAGCTCATGTCCTGCAGAAATACTGAGAGAAGATATGAAGGAAAAAGTAGAAAGAGGATTAAATGGAGAGGGCAGGTGGAGACTGTTGATTTTCACTGCTTTCAATAAACTCTAGAAATTGCTGCGCTATCTTTTATGTCTGCAGAATTATGTCATACATTCTAAAAATGCCCATATAAATTAGGAATTACAAGCATTGACAACAATGCAATGTATGCCAATTATGAAATATGTAAAAGCTCCTGAAGAGCTTTTGAAATAAACAGACATTTCACTGACTGTCCTTTTAACTCATAGAGAGTGATACTGTATACATCTGCTGTGGTGCTGACTCTATACAAAGAACAGACATTGCACACAATAGGTGCTTCACATAATTTATGCATATTCTCAGTGTGTTCTCCCCTAGCAATAGTGTGTTTTCAGAAAAATAAATTAGATCTGTACCACTACTTTTGAGTCATCCATGACAAAGAGTGTGTTTACACAGTTCAAAGTCCGTTGCTTCGGTTAAAGCCACTTTATGTCAGAGTGCAGCGCCCAGATATGGATTTAAATATTACATGTAACTTCCGTAAGACAGCTTTTTAATAGCGAGTTGGGAAACCTGAGCTTATACTTTGACGTGGTTCTGTGCATTCTCAGTAGAACTCAAAAAACATATCGAGCAAGACGACAAAAGTCGCCACCAGTGGGTCGGCTGTCCAAGCATCCCACAGGAGATTTTTACAAGCTCTGTATTCTGCAGAGGAAGATCCAGAGGATAATACAGAGGTCCATGTGTCTCACTCTCTCTGACAGGAATTCTCCGATGTTTAGAGGAGACTCTGCCGCCTATTTTGATCGAGGGCTGGTTTAACAGAAGTGGTGATGACATAAATGATATTTTCAACAACCGTATGTTTCCAACCAGGGCTGGGATGTAAATGGAGGTATTTTCCTCATAATTTTGAGTGTAAAATGTCACTGCGAATGTTGAGTCATTGTAAAAAACAAACAAACAAAGAGGTTATTGATGAATTAGTGTGACTATTTCTGTACTCAAACTGCACTCAATGTAATTATTGGGTTGTTGTTTAAAATACCTAGTACTGACAGTCCGTTGCTGCATCATCACTTGCATTTTTTCCACGGGTTTGATGGTGACAGCCTTTTGCATTGTTAAGGCATTCTATTATTGTTACTCAACTGTTTGTACAGGAAGAAAGAAAATCAGATTTTTAAGAATGTTTTGCAGGGAAAATCAAAAATTGTTAATCTAGATGAAATTAAGATTTTATGTCTTGATATTATGTCTGTGGCATCAGTCTGGGGAAAACATTTTTGGTTTCAACAACATAAAAGCATGAAGCAATGTCCTTAAAGGAATGGGGTTCTAACGGTGGTGTAAAAGATTGTGACTGGCCTTCTCAGGGTCCTGACATTAACTGCATCCAACTGTATTGAATACCTCTGGGATGAAGTAGAATGATGGCTCTGAATCAAACCTTATTGCTCGCTATCAGTGCCTGAGTTCACTAATGCTGTTGTGGTTAAATTGGAGCTAATTCCTGTAGTCAGGTTAGGAAATACTGTAGAAAGTTGTCCATGAGCAAGGACAACAAAGGTCCAGCAAATACAAATAGGTGCTACATTTGGGTGAGGCGACAAGACAGTTTCTGTTATGGGCACCGCTAGTTACCATGTTGGTATTTGCACCATCAGGATGTAAACAGAGTTTGTTCCAGTTTCTGTCTTAATGTAGGTGAAAGAGGCCCAGAGGAAGAGAAAAAGTAAATACTGAGCCATTTCCAAGGTTTGGATGTGCTGTCATCTTGTAAACAATCAAGGAATGGGTATAATGGGCCAAAAAATAAAGAAATCTAATGCAGATTTATCAAACATTGAAACATTTTTGTCTCTTTGTGATGATCTGATACAAGAAAGATAGACCTTGGACCTTTCCCTCAGTCATGTCAAACTTACTGTTTTCCCCCAGAAATTTTTCCACTTCCGGTAAGTTTGATTACTAACACCAACATTTGAACAGTTGAAAAGCAAACATGGACGGCAACAGTTCAGCACCATTAAACTACCTGCTTTAAAAAAATTTCAAAAATATATATATATTAAAAGAAATGGCCATTCACACCTTAGTTCTAAGAGTTTAAACACAGCCTCTCTCATATATAATTTAGAAGGTGGCTCTGAAATGAGGGGAAGAGTTATAGAATTGCCATTCAGCCTAAGTAAACAACATGTTTTTTTTTTAACATAATCAACGTTACCATTCTATCCTCTATGATGTCTTTATGAAAACTGAGCCCAAAACTTTGAAATTTTCTCCAGAATCTGGTCCAGTTTTGCTGAGGAAATGATTAAAATAAGACCACCTCAGAGCGCTGTAATCCAACTCTACAGCGTATTTCAGTCATAGTAACATACTGCAGCAGGGCATCTCATCCAGTCTATATGCCCAGAAGGCTCTGCAGCAGACAACTGTAGAAAATTCATCAGAAAGTTCAAAGCCCCATGACAGCTAGCATAGCTCATTCATATGTAGTGGCTCAGTGCCAAAGATGAAACACTCAAAGCGACCATGATGGTGTCTTTTTGAGAAATAAAGAAACTGAAACTGATTAGAGCTGAATAATTGTGCATGGCACATTCCTTTGCATGACAGTTTGTCAGAGCAGCACCATAATTTAATTCAGCAGTAAGTGAAGGACAGTGGTGCAACTCCAAGCTGGATTTAACGAAATCCGGACTTCTAATCCTGTCAGTACATTATGCAGATAATGATGAGGAAGTGGCCGTGCTGTCTGGATATCCCCACTCTGAATCATGATGGCTACTTACAGAAGCAGTTCTTGAATCCACACGGCAAGTGTCACTCATCTCTTCGGTTTTACAGCTGGGGATGAAAGATGCTGCACATTCAAATACAAGAGCCAATCAAATCTCTCGCTTAGTGCCTTTGCCAAAACAGTGCAATGAGCAAAGACTTCCCCCAGCAGCGAGGGTTTGTTGTGCCAGGCACCTGAGAAACAGTAATTTAGCACTCAGTTTTCAGAGATCTGCACTTTGACTGGGTAGAATGACGTACCATGATCATTTTAATGCAGACTCCAAAACCAAATTTGGTGCTCAGTCACAATTAATGCTTCTGAAGGGCTTTGATGCACTGCATTCTGGCTCAGGTGCAACTGCGAGTCCTGTGTGCCAGCGTCCATCATCAACTCTTTTCATCTCTCCACATCTGCTGTTGCCAAGGTAGCTTGCATCTATGAAAAGAAATTTCTTTCACCCATAATATTCATAAACGTTTTGTTGATCAACTCACTTTCAGGTGTACGTCACTTTGGATGAAAGCGTCTATTAAATGAAACTGTGGAATTGTAGAACTTAAAATGAATGCATAATTAAGTATCCAGTTTGTTGCTAATGTTGCCTTTACATTTATACAGCAAATCTCCTTTTCTTACTTGTTTATGACGCAAGAAGCAGCAACAAACATAACGCACTCTGCTGTCGTATGGTTATTAATCCTATAGAGCCCAGCATAGTGCCGGTGCTGCGATTGCATATTCATTTTTGACAGGTGGTAGATTTGAAACCAGATAAGACAGAGCGATCATTGTTTTTGCATCTAAAATCTGTTGAGTTAGACTAACATTTCACACATTTGTCATGTCTCAGAGCGCTTTTTCTTTGCAGTGATGGGTTTGTGAAAATACACAATGAAGCGCACAAGACAAAAATCTTTATAAACAAGACCACAGGATATTGTGCAACTTTATTCTATATTTACAAATCTGAGGGATACTGCTATGCAATTTCTGTGTTTTGAAATATATGTGAAAAAAAAAACAATTGTCATTTTTCTTTAGGTTTATTGCACTTTTAAACAATTTATTGTAGTAGTTAAGACATAAGTCAATGTATGTTATTAAAACTTGGAATATAAGGGTTATATTGATGTAAAGCAAATAAAAATACTCCCAAAAAAATGCACTACAGAATGTAAAAATGTAAGACTTGCACAATGGTAGGTCTTAAAGTGATAGAATCAATCCAGAAAGTATACATCACTAAAATCAGTCATAAAGGGCCAATACAGTTGAAAATTATACTTAAAATCAGTTTTCTGCCAGGAAGGCAGTAGTATATTACATTTGAAACGTC